>NC_050186.1:24081691-24351691 GCF_008315115.2 Sander lucioperca | reverse complement strand
ATGTGATTGGCCAGTGTTCAGATGAGAGACAAACCAGTGGGCCAATCATGTGATCTCTCTCCTCTCTGTGGGCCAGTCAGTCAAAGTGTTTTTTGATCAAGCACAACAAAACATGCAAGAATTAAATCCCCATTTTAATACCATGGATATAGTGCCACTCAGCCAGACATGCCAAAACACTTATTTATGAACTTCAATATCCAATGGAAAATAATCTCAAAATGTGGTGTCATAAAAAAATACATAGTTTCAAGCCGGAAAACGGAGTTTATTTCACAGCCAAAACAAAATACTTTCACCCAGGAAACTCTCGTTGGTTCCTCTGGAGAGTTTTAACCATGATCTTTTTCCTAAACTTAACTAACCGTTTTGGTGCCAGTCATGACCAGTTGAATGACGAATGCCGTGCAACCAGTAACAAGTAACATAGCTCAAACACAGCGTTTGTGATTCGACTGCTCATGACTGTTATCCAAGATGGCGGCCGCATGTCAACATTAACACTACTGTCTTTATATCTATCTTTCTGTCTGTCTGTCTGTACACTTACAAAGTTCTCAATGCTTCGGTTTGCATGTAGGGACCCTCATTATGCTACCGTTTAAGTGTGGTGCTATTTCGAGCCTTGTTAGTGGTATCAAATAGTGATTTTCCCTGTGCCCCGAAAGCTAGCGTTAGCAGCTAACCCCCCCGGTTTGCGGTAGCTTGTTTCAAGCTAGAGACACATTCGATTAGCATGAAAACATTTCCCAGAGAACGTTTGACTTGGTACACATATGTTAATAACCCCTCGGTTCAATTTGCCCCGGAATTGTCCTTTAACTGTCATCGCCGCATTACGCTAACTTTTTCTATAAAATAAATACTTCTATTTTAGGTATATAACATATGGTCTATTGGTGAAGTAGCATTGAGCACTTTGAGGGGGGGGGGATACATTTTCTCCTCACCCGGGATAAAAAATAATTCAGCACAGGCAGGGTTATGTAGACCAGAAAGGGGGGAATCTGATGCAATAAGGTGAGGTTACACATTGATGGATCGCTAATAAAGTATGTTCACAAACGTACATGAAAGCAAATGCACAGGCAAATAAAACTAACGATCAACTATGAAACATGAAAAAACACAACACGGTGAGTGACACAACACCCAGCTATGTGCTGTGTAATGTCTCCTTGCAGAACTTTAATAAGCTTTGATATAAGTTACTATTGATTTTTGCTGCAGTTTGAGACGTCTTAAAAACTGATGTCATGATTCATTTCATTTTCAGTCAATTAGTAGGGCTTTTAGAAGGTGCAAAGGCAGTTTAAGGTCGTGCAGTTACGTTTGTCCTTTTTTAACAGTAAGTGCAAAAATTAGTAAGACTAATTAAAGTTATTTATTTACTTACACAATGCAGGGACTGTAGCTTCTGAGGTATGTGCGTCATTTGGTTTGTGTTTTTTACTTATGGGTATGAAGAAAGTCAGTCACTTTGGCAGTTAAAAATGAACCCTGGGAGACTGCAGAGATGTGTCCTGAAATAATGACAATGGAAACGTGGAGACAGCGGCGTTCTTAGTCATACAGTCTAGCTGTGGATCCCAACTGCTGCCTTTAATTTCAGCCATCAAATTAGGGTGTGATTTTTGACTCTGAAAACCGGATAAATGTAATTATCGACCTAGTAGGATAGAAAAGCAGCAGGACTCTGTGTCTCGTCGTCCGTAATTAAAAACCACTGCTATGCTGATCTAGTGGAGCAGCACGCCACTCAGAGCCAAAGCCGGCTTATCACATAATCTTCAGTAACAAATATGACAAAGGCAAGGTACCTCACACTTCGTCAAAGAGCTGGCTGGCCCTGGAAATTGAAGCATGAATGAACCATGGAGACCAAAACTTTGAATTCAATACTATGGCTATTGCATTCAGGGAAAGAAATTGCCAGCCGTAAAACTCAATGAATTGTCCAACAAATTGTTTCGTAAAGAAATAGTTCAACATTTTGTAAAATATGCTTATTTTATTTTTTGAGAGAGGAGCGATTAGCTTGGGTTAGCAAAAAGACTGGAATCAAGCGGAAATGGCTATCTTAGGTCATTCCAAAGTTGAGCAATACTGCCGATACTTTAAAAGCTCACTAATGAACACATTGCATCTCTTTTGTTAAATATGTACACAAACCAAAACGTGAAAATTACAAGTTGTGGTTTCAAAAGGAGTTACGTGCTGTAATTACTTCTTGCCGATCAGCGATCGGTCACAGTGATTTCCAGGGGGGTATTGCACAAAAGCAGAATATATAAATCCAGGATAACTGATAAAGCGAGGCTTGACCTAGTCTAATCTGAGCATCCTGGCTTGGTGCGTTGCACGAAGGCCAAGCCAGGTTGAGGAGGAGCGACTAGGTCGAGCCAGGCTGAAGTAATTTGGATAGATGGACGTTCACGACTTTCCTTAACAGACCACAAGGTCGATCACAGATTTCCTGATGCTAAAATGGAGAATACCCATTGTGTATTCTTTACACAGAGTGAGCAGCAGCTTCATTATGACATATGAATTATGACAACGTGAAACACATTATTTGTAAAAAAGAAACACGGCCGCTGTAATGAAACAGCGAGAGAAAGCGTGGCAGACGATCATGGACCGACTGAATGCGTAAGTAGCCTACAAATATACATTTACTAACCACTGCTCTGAATTGAAACTGCCATACCATTCAAGGAGTTAGGCTAATTATTTGCACAAATGAGCAGTTGTACTCTTTGCCTTAAAGTGAGCAGAAGACTAATGTTACACAGGATATGTACCATGAAGATCAATTACAACCACTAATCTATGGTACAATGCTGTGAAGCGTATCTCTCTCTCTCTCTCTCTCTCTGTCTCTCTCTCTCGTATGGGCTACAAAATAAATTACCTTAGTAACATATTTACTCCCACTGCTCGCTTTTCAGGCAAAGTGTTTGTGGAAATAATTAGCCTAACTCCTTAAATGGTTTAATTTAAGAGCAGTAGTTCGTAAATGTATATTTTTAGACATATCATTCAGTCCGTCCGCTTCTGCCACGCTTTTTCTCACTTTTATTTATTTTTTTTTTTACAGAGGCAGAGTTTCCTTCTTTACATATTATATGCTTTGCTTCCTAGTAGGCCTATATGGACATAGAAAAGAAAGACACTGAAGAAATTAGACTCTGAAATCTAGAAACTGTAAAGATAATTAAGTGATACATTTAATGCACACTGTAAACATGAATGTAACAGAGTGTATTCATCTGTTATTTTCCCCCAGCAAAATATAAGGTAAACAACCATTGTGGTGTCCTCTCCCTGTTGTTACATGAATGCCCAGTATGTACAGTAGCCTCAACTATATAGTTACTGGTCCAGTAACTATATAGTATAACTATAGACTATAATTAGGGAGGATTGTACAATTATAAAAACCTATAATAATTGTTCAATCCTCCCAAATGGTCTCAGTTCACTGGAGAGAACACACATTATGTGCTAAGAATGCCAAATTAAATGCACATGGAAGAGGAACATACATGGTCCTTTGTTAAAGAATACTAAAAGAAATAAATCAACTAAAATAATTAAAGGTGTATTTGTCCCTGACCAGTCTGCCATTGTTAGAACCACTAACACGTGTATAGCACTTTATATATTGTCCTTCATAACTGACTTAATTTAAAACACATTTGCAACAGTATCAGCCTTTTCTAATTATCTCAACAACAATGTAATATATTCATCACAACAATATGAATAGCAGTCTTCATACAGCAATATAACAGTAACAATGACTGTCACATGAATAATTATAAAAATAATGGTCACAACTTTAAATAATAACAGTACTTAAATGAACAGCAATATGCACCTGTTGTATTTTAATGCAGGTTGATGACAAGAAGGTAAAACCACTGCTGAGTGAACAGAAAAGCCTCCAGGATTTATAAATCCTGGCTGTTAGCCTGGTCGGGACCAGGCTAGCTGCACAGAATATATCTCCATGGTAATTTAGGTGCCTCTGCTTTTGTGCAACCAATTCAAGGCTAAATTCATCCAGGATAACTGGAATATCCCAGCTTAATCCCTTATCCTGGTTTTGTGCAATAGCTCCCTGGAGTTCTTATGGTCACATAGTGTTTGCCAGGCAACCAGTGAAGTAAATGTCCCTATAAATCTGAATAATCCATAGACCTTTCTGTCAACCATTTACCTATGAAAGCTGTCCAAAATAACAGGCGCACCGTTTCTTGGGAGACAAGTCATTTCAAATGTCATGTTTACTTAATTTCCTTAGAGTTGATTGACAGAAAATCAATCAATCAACAATTTTTATCCATTAATCGTATCCTAAGTCATTAATAAGTCAGTCATTTATTGAGCAAAAATGCCAAACAGTTGCTAGTTCCAGCTTCTAGTCCCAGTCTCATTGTAAATCGCATATCTTTGGGTTTTTGGACTGTTGGTCCCAAAAAAGAAAAAGGTTATTGCAAGACATTACCTCAAGCTCTGGTAAATTGTGATGGCCACTTTCTGACATTTAACAGACTAGTAAGCAATTAATATAATATTAATAATAAATAATAGATTCATCTGAAAAGTAATGAATAAATAATTGAATAATTAATCAATACGGAGTATAATCATTAGTTGCAGCCAAATTCGATTCATTCATTATTTGATTGATTTGAATCATTAAAAAGGGATGGCAGCAGAAATCTCAGGTGGCACATGTCTGAGCAAATCAAACCAAGACTTTCTGCATGGCTGAACTGGTCTAGTAGTGTTTTAATTAACTATTTTATTGCAGCCCTTCCACTCTTACTTAAGTTATTCATTTCCTATGTTTTCTGCAGGAAACTGATATGACCTGTTGTGTTCAATCAAAAGGTGAAAGCAGGGCTTGACATTAACTTTTTGAGGCACTTGTCCTTTGGACAAGTACATTTACGTTTCACTTGTCCATGCACAAAAGTCACTTGTCCAGGTAAAGATTTATCATTTTATAAAAAAAAAAAAATTGTTTTGCTAATGCAGAATTCCAACAAACCGTTGAAAGCATCCAAACACAATCAACATTAATAAAATTCACTTGAAACAGTAGAAACAAACATGTCCCAAGAATAGATTTCCCCTTCAACAAGAAAAAAGGATCTCCAGACTCTATAATACAAAGTAATTCTTTGCACGCCGGTGTAGTGTATCACCAGAGGTAGTGGTGACTTGAACTTGAACTTATACTATATCTAAAATAATTTTGTAGACATAACAATGGATTTTGTCACTAAATGTTGGTGTTAACTTTTTTTTTTTTTTTTTTTTTTCTACAATTTCACTTTCTACCCGACTGAGGCTGATTTACCAAGGGATCCTTTAAAAGGTGTAGCTACTTTACAGTTGATTATTAGCTGATATTTAATCCGGCAAGTCGCAGAGCTGAGGTTTTACGATAACTGACGGACAAACGAGCAGTGGAGTAGTAACGTTACGAGGCAGAGAGCCAGTCGCTAAATAAGTCAAATTAACTTCATGCTTCATCCACGCAAAGCATGTTGCTATCTCCACGAGTGACAGCTTTTTTCAGCTCGTTTTCTGTGAACGATGTGGCGACGGGGTAACGTTAAGGTGGAGTTAGCAAGCTAATGTTAGCCAACTAACACCGGCTGGCTGGCTTGCTCGTTCCGCCGTGTTTTTATGCTGCATCGGTTACAGAGAATGAGCTGAACAGCGGGCTGGGTCTGACGTTAGCTGTCCGCTGACCCACTGCCGCTGGGTCTAACGTTAGCGGTCCGCTGACCCGCTGCCGCTGGTTCTAACGTTAGCGGTCCGCTGATCCGCTGCCGCTAGGTCTAACGTTAGCCGCCCGCTGCCCCGGATTGTGGGGAAAGAAATGTATTTGTTTCAAATCAGTAACATAGATGTAATGAGTGAAGTGAAGTAACATGGTATTTTATTTTGTTTGAGTTTTAACTTGTCCAGTTCTCTTCCACTTGCCCTACAAAAAAATCCATTTGACAAGCGGACAAGCCTTAATGTCGAGCCCTGGTGAAAGAATGGGAATATTAATACGTGTAGCGAGTCAACTGGCTGATGAACACGGGGGGAATGTCAGTGGTCGCACCATGTCAGGTGGCTGCACAGTATTGTGAGCTACTGGTAGAGATGCTCTTATTTCTGCCACTTGAACAGAGTTATCTCCCTGTTGAATGTTGCTGGGAAATAGGGAGTCTAGAAAGAAGCCTTTGCTCTTTGATGAGGGATTGACACCAACTGTTTGATGTTTCAGAGAGCTGAAAAATTTTATTCAAACGTGTTGTAGCTGAACTAAAAATAGAGTTATGTTATCTCACCTGATCTGAATTTTTTTGTTTGCATTATTTGGAAAAATACATAACTAACCATGGCCTAGAAATGCACGTTACATCACCAATCAATTTCGGCACAAATGTAACAATGGAAATGTGTTTTAAGTCTGGATTCTGCATGAAAAATCAAAACCTCTCTCATTCTTGTCATCAGAGTAGTGGCTCTCCCATGACTATTTTTAGACAGTAATGGCTTACATCAGCGGGGGTGAGGTATTAAAGAATGATGGCTGCCCAGTTGAGACATCTAACATTTCTTATTCACAGTACAAGATTTTGTTGTCCTAGATATGACAAGAGGTTTTCACCACTGACTTAAACTTGATTGAACAACAGAATCATGAACAGATCCTTAGCCTAATCACATTAAAACTACAGAGCACTGAAAACTTTGATGCCAAATTTAATTCTGAAAGTAGAGAGAGAGTCATGAGAGAAAGCCCTCATTCTTGTCATTCCCACAGCCAATGAGCTTTTTTGAACTTTTAAAGTTCAATGAGGAACTGTATCATGCAGAATATTAATGGCTACATGCAGCAAATTCACACACTTCGCAAGATGATTTCATCATACACACCTACAGGGGGTGGACTTTGAATGTAATCTCAACAATTTTAAAGCAAATCCATCGTCACAATCCTGTTTTGAATCCACTCACATATTAGGAAATGTCAAGTTACAGACAAGATTAGCACAGCAGGTTTCTTACAAAAACACTGTTTAAGGAAGTCTTTATGTAGAGACTCAAAACAGTTGAGTTTGTGTTAAATTGCCCAGATTATATAATAGCTATATGGATAGAAACAGATGTCTATCCAAGCCATTGTTTTTGGGCTAAATAATGGCCATGTCAAATCCAGCCATTCACCTAAATCACCACAAAAATACAAACATATATTCATGCTAAAGGTTTCTAGCCAGATACTATTTGAGTTGTTTGTTCAGGTTTTGAGATACCCACCTGTGAATGTTTGAACCAGCCAAATACAGTAGAGTTGGAATGGAATAGTGTGTGTGGTGCTCACAGCACTGAATATCTTTTTTCAGAAACAGTGTCCTTGTTTTCAATGCTTTGAAACCAGAAAAAGAAAACACCACTCACCTCAATACATAAAAGCAAAAATATCTTCAGAGTCCAAGAACATGTTAATGCTAAAGTAACGAAGTAGAGGAGGAAATAGTTTGAAGTTGTTTTAGAGCCACAAAGTCTGCAGAGGGGAACCACTAGCAAAACGACCTATTTCGCATCATCCGACGGATTTCAGCGACGGATTTCAGCACGACTTACAATGACTTACAAAGATGCATAACAGCTACAAGTGTATGCACTATACAGGATTTACCCTATTATACTTTATTGACAGGAATTGATAGGTCAAACAGCAAACAGCCACCCACAAATAGTCTATAAACAAAGCATCAGGCTGTCTTTGAGATTTCACATGATCAACGGTTAAAGTTACTCAGGCTACCGAAGAATACCATAATTCCTCCATTCAATTAGGCCGACGCACCCCAAGCTTCCAACCGTAACAAACAGCCATGTGTATCGGCTCTTCCAGTCTCTCCACTGCTGGCTGTTCCAATTTAACAGGAGAGAGGAGCCAGAGAGGTTAGGATTGTGACCGGCCTCTGACGAGCTGTTACCCTCCATCTTCAGCCAGAGAGGACATTATTTCTTCAGCTTCTTCTTGTGTTGTCACCCCGACGGGAGGTGTGCCAACAGGGCTTGCAGCAGGTGAATCGGTCGTGCTATTAATGTCATCGCTACACAATTTCTTAGTAAAACCAAAATGAATTAAATTGCCTTGTTTTCTTTTTGCCATATATATGATGCTAACTGCAGAATGGATTTCAAGGACTTTGCGCGCCGATTAATGTCCTCCAACTTTTACATTTTTTCTACGAATCTTTGAGTTAACATGTACTAAACATGAGTTGAATTTGCACCGCAGCGCCGCCACACCTTGATGCTCATGACAAGAATAGCATGTATAGTTATCTTTATTAAAGTGAATTAGGTTTAAATTGCCATCATGCATGAATGAATGATATTTTTGCAATTTTACACATAATAATCCACGATGATCACATTACACAAAACTGAAATTGCACGTCAAAATGACACACTTAATATTTTTAGAGACAAAAGTTCACACCCTGCTTTCCCATGTGTTAGCACTGTTCCCCCTCTGGGTCCTTCCTCCTCTTCCTTCTGTATTTACCTGACATCTCTTTGCTGACACCGCATCAAGGCCCCGTCTGTAAAGGATGAGTAGGAGGAAGGGGAGGGGGGAAGGATCCCCATAGCGCTGCTGATTTACAGCCCTGCCTCCTTGTGACTGGCTCCAGGCGACAGGGCCAACGTCAAACATCCATCGGGCAGCTCCCTGTACTTGTTACATTAATTTCAGGGCTCTTGTCACTCCTTCAAGTGTCTTTCCTGACTGAGCTACACTGCACTAAATTGTTATCACCATATTCATATTTAAAGTATGTGCAAACTCCTAGACAATGCAGCAGTAGCTGATGGCTTTCCAATGATAGCACTGCATGGTATGTAGCTAAAGGGCTGCATCCTGCACACACCTGAAGGAGTTTCTTTTGCTCGGCTTGTTAGGAGAAATCCATCCAGAAATAAAGAAGTGCTGTTGCTAGTATGTGAATGGCAATAAGACACTGAACAGGTCTGACAGTTTAAGCAACTCTCAGGCATCACAAATTATTGTGATACTGTCAGTTTGACCACACAAAGCCAGATACTGCAGCTGTTTCGCCCACAGCGGGAACAAACAACTAGGTTGAAAAGTAGATTTTGTATCTCTGTTGCTCGCTTTGTATTTTCATCTTTTCATTTATTTTTATTATATGGCTTTCTGTCACACGTGCACTCTGCTTTTGAAAATTAGCCAAAGAGATTGAAGTCACATACAGGTAGTTACAATATTAAAGCAGGGCGGAGGAGACATCCCCTGGTGTGCTGAACGGCACATTTCATTTTGAATATCTTCCAGACGGAAGTTTAGATAAAACCACAGTTGTGTGCACAATACGTATTCAGTCCCTCCAGGATTTCGCAATGTCGCGATCGTAACAATTCACGCAAATTCAACCAATCACTGTGAATTCGATGCGACTCGCAATTTTGACCAATCACCGAAACTTTTCCGCAAATTTGACTAATAACCGGAGTTTCCCGCGACTTCAACCAATCACAGCAGTCCCACGTGCCAGACTTTGCGTCAGTATGTGACGCTGAGAGCCACTGACCAAGTGGGAGCGAGAACGGGTTGACGTAACACACGTTGTCTCGGCCAAATTAATTTCCTTGTTTCTGATATGAAGACGAGATGTGTGTGACTCGAACATCTCACATTTACCAACAAAACGTACAGCGAAAGATGTACAACATTTCAACCTGCCAACCTGTATACATTTTAACATCAATGTACGCTGTAACATTTTTTCACTCTAAAGTCGCTGCTTAATACATCCATGTTTTAATCCTATCAACACGTTCTCACACTCATCTCGTAACGTAACGGTTCCGTTACACGCGGGAAGAACGGGACGGTTGGGTTTAGGAAAGGGTCGTGGGTGGGCGTACGGTTCTGTGACATGCGGTAGGAAAGAAAAAAACGACTATAGCAAGCGTGACAAACGGGATGTGAACCCCGCTCTCCTGCGTGAAAGTCCTGTGTTTGACCCATCCATCACCCCAACTAACCTCCTTACACGGAAATTTGCCTTTACACACTACTCGCTAAATCCTATCTAACTGCTGCTCTCCCTGGTGCGTTACACAAACACGCTGAAAGACGCTGACAGCCACTGTCCAAACGTCCTTATTTTACGAGTTCGGAATGAGAACGGGTCGATCCTATCGGCTCTTTGCTCTTTGCAGCGGGCGGGGCTGCTGCTCAGTTCCCCGCGACTGACGCGCACACACACAAACACACACGGTGGATGCAGGAAAAACCGGAGATGAGACGTACACGATGACCTAAATTGAGGACAGCTACGCTCGTTATTGTAAGTGCAATGACAAGTTAAAGTACTTCATCAAATGAATGTGTGGCCCAGGCCAGGTTAGGAAATTAACTAACAATGTAAAGCTCAACAAGACACTGACACATATGTTCAAATATGATTCATTCAATAAATTATTATTTTTTTCTCTTAAATCCACCAGCCATTTTCATATTATACCAACATTTGCAGCATCCTGAGCCTTTTTGGTAAGGTTACTAGGAAAACTCAGCCCAGAGTAGTTTTATTCTCAGTGAAATAAGTTTTATTTTATTTTTCAAGAAGTATACCGGAAAAAATATTGCAATTTTTACTGTCTCTCGCACCTTCATTTCATCAAAAATACAAAAGACATCGCAACTTTTATCGCAATTTTTTTTTTTACAAAAGCTCCCGCAAAATCTGGCATTTTGGGCCGCAACAATCTCAAAAAAAGGCCGCAAAATCCTGGAGGGACTGCATATTGCAGTGATGAGCTGTCTTTCAACAGAAGCACAATAAGTATCATCCTTAGGGCAATGCACATCGTTGCTGATGTTAGCAAAGATGCTAGCACTGAGACAGGCTCAAGCCGTGTTTGTCAAACTACACTGGCAGAGTCCAGCCATTGCAGGTCTGTCAACAAAACAACAATACCTAACCATGCGATCGCCATGTATCAAGGACCATCATACAAGCCCCCTTCGAACTATTGTCACAATAAATCTTCAATTGTGTAGCTGTGAAAAGGAAAGCGTAGCAGTTGGCACAAGCTATACATACATAACTATAATTACCTTGGAGTAACAGCACACCTAATCAATGACAAATGGCAGCTGCGATTGTTTGCTTGAGGAGTGGTGAAAATAGAAAAGGCATTTTGCACAAGTATGGGCTTGCCAGTTTCTTGAAGTTGTAAAGTAGTGGGAGATAATGGACAAGGAACAGATTGCGCTCTCATGAGTTCGCGGCAGCAAGAGTCTACCATTCGAGGATATGCCCTGAGTAACGCACATTATACAGAGGGTAATCACAGTGGCTCTCCGTGACAGCGCGTTTGACAAAGCTTTAGCCTAGTGTCGTAAAATAGTCTGACATTTCAAACACAGTCCTGCAAACACAGCAGAGCTAAGAAAGTTCAGCAAGTCTCTTATGGGTAAGAAGAGGAGTCACTCGTCCAGGATGTACCAACGTGCTGAAATTCAACTTTCAAAATGATACATTGGGTCAAACACAGCAAAGACCCACTGAGGGTAACGCTGGTGCAGCAGAAGTACAACTTAGCCGTGCTAACCTCAGCTGAATACTACAGACTGGCAAAGTTGGAAACACTGCTGGAGCCACGCAGGTAAGGATGATTTCCCTATCCTCTCCAATATTATGTTCTGATGAATACAATAAATATAATAGTGTACTGTATTTTAGAAATAATGTGGCCTGCCCCCTTAAAGGGTGTTGGTCTTTTGTATCTGTAGGTATGTCACTGAGCTCTCTGTGGTGACAAATATGAGTCCTGTTCTGTGGTGCTGCCTGCCCTCTGCCACCTCCTGCGTACGATAGAGGTCTCAGATGTTGACCCTGCCCATAGAGTGTGTTTCAAGGCTGCATTCACAGAGGTCCTCAACAGATGCAAGGAAAACACAAACCTGTCATGGCAAAAGGTAGCAACAGCTCTAGATCGCAGATTCAAGGACCTTAGTCAAGTGCCTGCCCAGAGCAGAGATGGACGAGGTGCGGCGAAAGCTGAGTGAGATGCTGAAGGACGGAGAACCTGCATCACAGCCCTCCAGAGAGGAAATGGAACCACTGCCACCAAAGAAGAAGATGGCCCTTCTACTGATGGTGTCACGATCTGAAGGTGAAGCACCGTCCAGAGACAAAACTCGAGACAGGTATAATACAAATACCAGTGTCCACTACACAACTATAGAAGCATGTCCACTACAGCGGTGGTTGGCACACACAGGTGCCCATCGTAAGCTGGCCCATATTGCATATCCAAGGAACTTGGCTACACTGGCCTCAACATAAGAGAGAGAGTTTTCTTTGGCAGTCCACATTGTACAAAAGAAGAGGTCTGCCTGAGCAACTAGTTAAAAGAAAAGTAGAATTTATGAACTGATGTTGGATGTTGCACAAGTTTTCACTGTGTGAAAAGGGACTTTTCACTCTGTCTTTTCAAAGCCACTATGACATTCAGTTTGGTCAGTAGGCCTACTCACTGCAGTGAGATGTTATTTTGCAAACAATTTACAGGCAAGCTGTTACTTTGCAACTGTTCTTCATGTGGTTGTCTGCAAATTGAGTATGCAACTCATTATGGATGTTGTGTGCAATGCCAAGCACTCCCTGAGACTTTTTTACTCGTCAAATTAAGAGATTTTAATCTAATTCAGAAATCATCAAAACTAAGTTGAGAGACTGAGAAAACTCGGATTCCTCTAACCAGAGCGTCAGTCATTGTTCACAGTCTGATTAGCAACTTGAGACACTAGAATGGACTTGAGTAGAGAGACGGCGTCTCTATAACATGCATTTTTTGAAAAGGTAATAAAAACCTGAATCATCATCAGGTTATAGCTGATGAGTTCCAAGATTGCATTTCGGCCAATATGTTCTGTCTCTTTTGCTCTCAATGTGGACTGTTTTTACCTGCATGCAAGCAATGTCCGCTCAAGCGTGATTGGTCAATACAGCTCAGACTGCAAACAGACTACAAACGGAAACATAACTCTTCCGATACCAAAGTCTTGTCCCGTTGCCTACAGATTCTGCATTCATGCAGATATCTGTTTATAGAGATTAATCATAATAAATCCCAGCCTATTATTGTGATTAAACATGATTAAATTTTTTTATTTTTTTAACTTTCAGGAGTACATAATGAGGATCTTCTACGAAATGGTTTGAATTTTTAATCAATCTCCCCTTTGGTAAGTAGCCTAAGCTGGCTGGCTTGTAGCTGAATATTTTATGAAATGAATGATATCGAAAGGTACACTATAATACAGCCAAAAAATAGGTGTATACTTGAATATAACACCAATTTGTGATTGTTGAACTTGGCTTCAATATGCTGCTATAACAGCCTCCACATTTACACAAAACCAAAGCCAGACTGAAGAGAGTTTATCGTCTGTACTTGCTCACTTTGAACTTCATACTTTCAATGTCATACTGTCATAAAACTTTCACTAAGTCACTAGTGTGCCAAGGCTAACCCAGAAGTCAAGTCAGGCTGGAGCTATTTCTTATAATGGCCACATTTTTATAATGGATTGTATTTTTTCATCTCTTTTGTCTGAATCATCCGAAATAAGTACCAATTGGGAGACTAAACACCACCCCAGCAATGAATTGCAATATGACGTGATTAAAGAAGGGGGGGGGGGGACTAAATCAAATATTTGAAAGTGTTATGGACTGTGGATATAATCTTTATCTGAGGACTAGAACTTTTGTTATTGCCAGAAAAACCTAATTACAGCTCTTTTAATCATAGAAAAATCAAAAACGTATTAGAGCTTGAAATAATAACCATTTTCTCTCTGGTTTGGACATTGACAAGCTCTAATGAGAGAGAATTTAAAATGCTTTCAGACCCCGTATACATAAAAAATGTCTTGGACAGTCTGTCCAAAGGTGTCCTTGCTCTAACAGAACGCTTGCATTTAGCCTTTCCATCCGCAATATTTATGCAACAAGAGGTGGGATCAGGCAGACCCACTCATGCTGTAATGATGACCACATAGAGCCCTCAGCGTGTCCTCCACAACACCTGCATAATGGGCTTACAGAGGAAAAGCATGGTAAAGGGGGAGACATCTCCTGCATTTGGTTTGTTTGTGTTGCTGTTGATAGAGAAGGAAACAAAGCAGATCCACACACAAAAAAACCTAAGCAAATCTCACATTTGACCAAATCTGCCTGCAGCTGTCAAACACTGCACTGAATGCTTTCTCCCTCTCCTTTTCTTTCTCCCACTTGTCCCCCACGCAGGCGCGCGCGCACACGAAGACCATGCTCGCCAAAGCACTGCACAGGAGCCCCTGACAGTGCCCGTGCCTGCTGCCTGGCGTCTCTGTCGCTCCGCTAGATGTTTGCGCAGAGGACACCTGCCTCCGCCGCTGACTGCACCGATCCCCGCGGCAAAATCCACCTCGTTTCCACCTCCTAACTTTTGCAACGCGTGACGTTTTTGTTGTTGTTGTTGTCGCGGGCACCTGTTCCAAGACTATGTTTCTATCGGATGAAAAAACCCTGTAGAGCCCGGGCGTTTGACTTCCAACTTGGCACTTGGATGGATATTTGTGACAGGTCTGGAAAGTTGCCCTGCGTCATGGAGCATGGGCGCAAACTTTAAGAGCTCTCTTTTTTTTTTTTTTTTTTTTAATAATAGGGAGACAGTTAGATTAGAATGAAGGCAGGTGAGTCACCCCTCGCGTGAGAGGCAGAGCTCCGGGGCTCTCCAGGTACTGGGAACGGAAAGGCGACACGAACGAAGTCGTGATCTGTGCGGCGGATTGCGCCACGGAGGACGGAGGTAACGGACCGATGAGACAACATGGGTAAGTAAGTGGAGGATTATCTCGTTTTGAAACGAGTGCAGCCAGAGAATAAAGAACCCCGGGAGCCTGCAAATGATTAGGCCAGTTGAGCGCACTTGTGGTGCTTATAACAATATGGGTTGATTTTTCTCCTCTGGCGTTATCTGCGAGTGTGTGGATGTTCCGACAATTCCCACAAATATTTTCGCGGCTTATTCCTGCACATCTCCAGTTTTTCAGAGCTATAGGCTACTTTTGCTCTATTTTTCTGCAAATATTCCCTGAGATTTTTTTTTTTTTGGTTGCGTTCAAGACCAACATCACCACTGAAAGGTTTTCCTTCTTTTTGTCTCTCTTAAAAAACAAATAGCCAACTGCAGGCTGGAATGTCAGTGCAATCTCAGAATGAAGGGGAGGAGGGAGGCAGTAATGCTCTCACCTTTTATCATGTGGAAGTGAAAATCTGTAGCAGTCGACGTGGGTGCCAGTGCACAATAAGTTGAAGCTAAATAATAGCCCATTATCTTATCAGATGACGCCCATTGCTGTTAAAGCTGTAATGACAAGTTTCCCCAAATTCCCGATCTGACCTTAAATGGTCGAAACGTGGCCTCCCCCTCAGCTGCCTCCTGTCTTTCCCTTCAAAGCTTTAACATGTTTTAAATTCTCCTACCTCCTCCTGACAGCTCCGGGCACCTACAATCTCATCCCACACTGCCTATCACCTCCTCCATTTTACTGACTGTGGGTGCTCCAAAGCTGAATTCACCGCTCAGCCTCACAAACCCACACTTCTCTTTAGTGTTTCCGCGGCTTCGCGTTCCGCAGCTCCTGTCTTTGTGTGTGTGTGTGTGTGTGTGTGTGTGTGCGCGCGCGCGCGTGTGCGTGCGCATATTATTGGACTGTGGGTGTTATCATTGAAAATGCGATGACATGGTGTTGACTTCCAAGCCTTCGCAGCGGCTCTCGTCGAAAAGTCTCGTGCCCTTTATTTCAGTGCAACTTTAGTTTTTGAATATCTCAGTGAAGGACGATTATTCATACGACGGAACGCGCACGGGCGCACACACTTGTTTGATTGGCGGTTAGG
The DNA here is from genome assembly GCF_008315115.2 of Sander lucioperca. Taxonomy (NCBI): domain Eukaryota; kingdom Metazoa; phylum Chordata; class Actinopteri; order Perciformes; family Percidae; genus Sander; species Sander lucioperca. The sequence goes on along the minus strand of NC_050186.1, from coordinate 24,335,669 downwards.
TGCAGAGAGAGAGAGAGAGAGAGAGAGAGAGAGAGAGAGAGAGAGAGACTTTTTGAAACTGCACTACTGTGATTGATTTTGTTTGTCTCGAATTCTCGCTTGGTTGGATTTATGCTGCTATTTCGTTTTCATTTTTGATACCCAAATATAGGGAAAAGCTGACACTGGCTGGAGAGATGCATGCTGCCCACACATCTGTGCAGAATTGTGGCACTTACCCAAGAAATGAGCAGCTTAGTGCAACTAATGAGCACACAGTTTTAATTATGTCATCACAATTACTATAAGCCAAAAGTAAGGGGCTGTATTTGTTAGAATACCAACACTTGACTGAAGCTCTCTCACAGCATCCATCTTTAGCCATCGCCTTGTTTTTTACAGATTAAACGGGAGAGCAAAGATTATACAGGCTTCAGGGATGAAGTTCCCCCCCCCCCCCCTAATTTGACAATAAAACATGACATTGGTTATCTTAAGCATCTGCTCAGAAGGGCAGAATGTTTTGGCCAGCAGCTAAGTAGCAAATGTTCAGAAGGAGCAACTGTTATCACTGGCTAAGGGTGAATAATGGCCATCACAATTTCCTTTAAACCTGAAACAACAATTCACCACACCACAGTATTCAATTTACAGTCATATAAAACTGAGAAAAGCAGCAAATCTTAACATTTACAAAGCTGGAACTACATTTGTTTTGCCATTTGTGCTTGAAAAAGGACTTAAGGGCGCCTGGGTGGTTCACTTGGTGGAGCGCGCGCCCATGTATAGAGGTTTGCTCCTCGATGCAGTGGCCGCGGGTTCGGCTCCGACCCGCGGCCCTTTGCTGCATGTCGTTCCCCCCTCTCTCTCTCCCCTTTCATGTCTTCAGCTGTCCTGTAAAAATAAGGCCTAAACTGGCCAAAAATAATCTTTAAAAAAAGAAATGTTCATCAAAATTGCTGCCAACACATATTTTTTTGTTGGTTGGCAATCCATTTAATTGACTAATCATTTAAAAAGAAAATAGTGATGTAATATTATTTTTTTTTCAATTCATGTTAAGAAAGAACACACTTTTGACTGACAAGCCCAACACTGATACATTCTAATCACATATTCGTAGCCTAAGCTGCGGAATTTATATTCAGCCCAGGCTCCCACAACATCAACACCATGCAAACAACACAAAGAGGCTACATTTTCAGCCGACAGAACGCAAGGGCAAGGAAAAGCAATGCAGGAGTTATTTGTGAACAACACATGTGTGCCTGATCTCCAGTCTGACTGCACACACTCGTCTGATTAGGCAAGAGCAACATGGCAATTATGCTCAAATAACCTTCCATTTATTCCATAATCCATCTGTTTCCTAGGGTCAGACAGAGACAGTAATTGGCCCATGGAGCACATGTCTGGAAAACCTAAGCTTACTTTCTTAAAAAGTAACCTGTAGACACATTTTTCTCCCATTCCACTTCTTCAAGCTTGCAGTGCAGTGGCTAATTAGAAGATGGAGTATTAGTCACAGGTTTGCCACTGGCTCAAAAGCACTAACCTTTCCTGCACATTTAAGACCATTATGCAGTCTTAGACAACTGACATGGATCTAGTTTTTCAGATCTATGAATGCATTAGCATCTAGTCAAACTGCATAAAATCAAATAAATACATTCTTATTGAAATACAAGGTATTTCCATCCTCCAGATTAAAGAAGTACCATGAACTGTTGCTGCAAACTGGTTGCTTTCACAGTGCTTCTTCCAGAGCCATGTTATGTATGATAAAGACAGATCATGCATGTGTTTTAAAACCGAAAGAATACATTGTAACTAACCTTGAGCAGTGTAAATGGCTGCATGCACTTTTGAAAATACCTGAAGCCATCAATAAGGATTATTCTGTCAGTGTGAGACATGTTTTTTTCCCATTCTGAGCCTGACTGAAAGCCCCCGTCAGGCACTTTTAACAGAAGTTTAGTAACATTCACTTCACCACTACCCACACGCGCCATCAAACCGACATAACACACACAAAACCAAACTGTACCTCCAGGTAATTCATTTCAGTTTATTCACCTCTGCCGTTGTGCAGAGTGCTGGACTATCTTGAATTGCAACATTTCTCCAAAGTTTGTATCTCTCTTACGTTCTATTTTTTCCTTGTAATTTTTAAAATAAGTGTGAAAGGCTTACCTACATAGTGTGTCCTGCACAATGAACTCATGCAGTGAAATATGGGCAGAGGCACGAAACTGAGAACAAAGTCTGGCAGTAAGCAGTGGGAGCTGAGCTAGCACAAAAAGAAAAAGACTGCAAGAAAAATGCACGATAATGTATTGTGTTTATTTTCTATGTCCCTAAAGCACACTACAGCCTACGTTTGGTTGCAAAGGATTTATACATTTAATTATTTTGGTTTTTAATATTGTGGATTTATTGTCATACAAATCTTTCAGTCTGAAGAACTGAAACGATCATTTGTCGGTGCCTTCCAAAACGAGAGAGAGCTGAGACAAAAACACAAATACAGAAAAGTCTGATTTGAAATAACCTTCACTGTTCTGACCTTGGCAGAAAAAATGTGAGTTCACGTAGCAGCACATAGCTCACAGTAAGAGGCTAATTTAGAAATAATCTTCAGGGCCTTTAAACAAATGACCACTGCTTTCATTTTTCTGATGAGGACAGCCTCTTTGTGTTACGTATGAAGCCCCTAAAGGGACATGGAGACATATTTAGATAGAAAAGGGGGAAAAAGATCTATTTTTGCATTCTCTCACAAAAGTTTAAACACACAGGATAATGTTCTTTCAGAGTCACTTTGATGTCTAAGAAACAGAAAACTAAGCGCCAACAATAGTAACATTTTTGGTATTCACCTAGGATAGTGTGAGCAAGGTTCTGATAATGAGGAATATTCGGATGTATAATCTGTGCAGTTTTTCGTGCAAATTGTTATTTATTTAGTTAGTTACCATTTGTGCAGGTGATGCTTTTATTCTGAAGGATTCACATTAGAATTGCAAAAGAATGCCAAAGAAAAATCAGTCTTTTATTTCCTCCCGTGTATAATGTTTTCCTCCACATCCCTTCCAGGCACTCCGCAGTAAGGAACAGTGTAAAGGGGAGTTAAAAGTTCAAGAAACTGATAAGTGACAAATATGGAAAGTTCATTTCTAAAGCTAAAGTTTACACGATGGCATGAAGTGCAGAATTCTGATTAAAGACAAATATTGCTTTTCACACTGGATGGATCTGCTACTGACTGATTACCAGCATACCCGACACGCACACGCACACACACACACACACACACACACACACACACACACACACACACACACACACAATCTCTCATCAACCATGATGTCAACTACTTAGCCTTTAAAACAGGCCAGCTGAAACGTCTCGGTGTGTGCTGATCTTTTGACACCAGCACTCATATCGATCAATGCATCTCTCTGCTGATCTGCACAGATTTCTTAGCCAATAACGTGTGTGTGTGTGTGTGTGTGTGTGTGTGTGTGTGTGTGTGTGTGTGTGCGCGCGCACACGTGCGTGCATGTCTATAGGGAAGCCAGTGTCAGTAAAGTTCCTGATATGGGTGATGTCATGTGCCTGTGAAGAGTTTCAGCTGTCACTTTCTGACAGACTGAAGCCGGATGTTAAACACTGTGGGAAGGTGAAATGCTTGCAGTGATATGGCTGATTTATCGGGCACTGCTGTTAGAGAAGCAAACTATTTGTCTCATGATGCTGTATAAGGCACCATCTTTATAATCCAGCAGCTCTTTATGACTGACAATTACATTTCTTGTTAAATGGTAACTATAGGCTGAGACCGCTTGTGGCAGCAGTAATTATCGCGAGAGCAGACAAGGAAATGAGGTGACAAAGTATAAGAGCGGCAAATACGCGTAAGGAGGCATGTTAGCGTGATGGATGGGTCAAACAAACACAGGACTTTGTATGTATGCCACGTATTTATTGCTGTATGTACCACATTGACTGCTGCCGTAACCCCCAATTTCCACCGGTTGCGGAACGTCTGCTCCGGAACGGCGGTGGAGTCATTAGGTTTCCATTAAAGTCAATGTGTGTATTTCCACTGACTGCAGAACGGCTGCGTTCCGACTCCGGCCCAGCTCCGGCGATCCGCAGCCCTCCGGAGCAGATACGCAGAGCTTCTATTTTTGCCGGACACCGGAGAGCTCCGCAGCAATTCAGCACACGGTAGATAGTGCGGGACAGGAAGTCGAGCACAGAAACAAAATAAAACATCCGTTTAATTTTCAAAATAAAATACACCATGCTCACGGCAGATCATATTTCCCTGCACTACACCTTGAAAACACAGCACAGAGTTGTTTCCCCTCTACTCCTCTGGATGGAAACAAACTGTTGTTGGTTTTGTGGTTCTATTCTACCTGAATTCGTGAGATCTCGTGGGTCCTCGTGACTTCAGCTGTCAGTCATGGCCGCAGCCGTACCGCAACAAATCCAGACCTGGTGGGTATTGACGGACGGCGGAGCACAGAGCCGATACGTAGCGGAGCCGTTCCGCAGCCGTTCCGCATTCGGTGGAAATCCAGGGTAAGAGTGCTTTGGTCCACGTAGGGAGGAGGTCGGGTAGGATAGGTGGGTCATACAACACAGGGCTTTTAAGTGGGGGAGTGGATTTCGTGTCACACCCAAACACACACACACACGCACACAGGAGCTATGGAACGCGAAGCCGTGGAATCACTAAAGAGAAGTGTGGGTTTGTGAGGCTGAGCGGTGAATTCAGCTTTGGAGCACCCACAGTCAGTAAGACTTTCACCCAGGAAACGCATGTTTGTGTTGTGGGAGTACTACTTAAGGGGAACGGTGTTTTAATCCAAACAACAATCTTTTTTCTAATCTTAACTAGTTGTTTGGTGCCTAAATTGTACTGCCATCTTCGTAGGATATCACAATAACTATTGTGCATACTAGGGATGTAACGATTACCGGTGTAACGGTAAACCACGGAAAAATGTTGACGGTAATAATTACCGTTTTCATTTAAAATATCCTTATCGCGGTGGATTACCACGGTGTGGAATGGACGGTGTGTTTAATACTTCCCAGCTTCATTCGATGCTCCTGAAGTTGCCGCGCAGGCGCACTGCGCTCAGACAGGAGAAGGGGACAGAATGTAGCAGCTGTTAACGGACTTTTTTCTTTATCATTCCTTCCCGTTTTCGGACTTGTTGAAGTGATGTGGGTAGCCCAGAACATGAGTTAAAACTATTCTGTAGCTTGCTAAACTGTCATGGGTTTTACTGCCTCGTTATCTTCAATTAGTGTTCTGCTACGATGTGGAAGTTTAGCCTGTGTTACCATGTGACATTTATTTGGAGAGAGAGAGAGAGATATATTATCGCCTTGATAATATTGCTGTTGCTCTTATTGCATAGCTGATAGATGTGCAGATTGTTTAATATTACTTGTGCTGCCACGTGTTGATATTCAGGTTGTGTTAGGGCAATTTGCTAGCAAGGTGCAATCGCCAGTAAACAGCCTAGCCTGTCGAGCCACGTGCTTAGCTATTAAAGGTGTATTACACTGTTTGCTCCGTTATGGATATGTGTGCTGTAATAGATGTGGCTTATTCTCAGTTTGTGTTACTGAGCAATATGTTACATTTATGTTAATTATTACAGAGAAATGAATGTAATTCTTAGTATTGTTTCTTGTTATATGCTGGTGGCTATAACATTTAGTTTTGGTAAATACTGTTCATAGTAAGACAGATGCTTATTAATCTGCATTATCATTTGCTTATATTTCAGAACCACATCCAACTTCACATGTAACGTCAAATACGACTTCATAGTTAACTTCATGTTGGAGTTGTAAATAAATCTTCCCGGATCTCAAAGTCAGACATCTCTGGTTCAAGTTCTTACCGGACACCCTACAGCGGGCCAGTGTTTCAGTAGCCAGTTTTTACAAGCTTATTGCCTATATTTTTGTAATATAATAAACACTGTTACACTTTTTGAAACTATTTCAACTTGGGTAGGCCTATCAGTGCTTTCTGAACATATTGAACACACTTTTAAAAATACCGCAATAATACCGAAAACCGTGATAATTTTGGTCACTATAACCATAGTGGTTAAATTTTCATACCGTTACATCCCTAGTGCATACGTTTTGGTACGATATCATAGGAACCCGTTCATGAGAATGCATCACGTCATTTTAGTAGTTTTACATGACTTATTTTAAGCCTATTCCTAAAGTTTACTAACCCTTACTAAGTATTTGTGTTGCCTAAATTTAACTAGTTCCTTTTCATACCGTTAACTTTGTGTGTAAAACTGTGCCCGTTACATTAAATAGAACGGTCACACGATTACGGTAACATGATTAAACCGCCACCGGCAGGAAGTAAGTTGATTACTAAAAATAAAATGGGACAACTAAAAGTCACTCTTCTTAAATGCCATCATATCAAATAGTTTCCATTGTGCTTTAATCATTTTTATGGGAAGGAGTTATTAAGTTTTGTCTATCTTTACAGCCAAGGAATTAAGCTATTGCAAGTGTCTAAGAAAGATAAGCAGCACAGTAATGAAGTGGATATCAAGGCAAACATAAAATCTGTACACGTTTTATAAATGTTATTATCTATTGCTGCAGTTTTGCTATCTCTCATGGATCGTCATCAGGCACGAACCTCCTGTCAGATCAAAACACTGCAGCAACAGATAATTAAAGGGGTGATAGAATGCAAAACCGATTTTACCTTGTCATAGTTGAATAACGACAGTTCGGTGGGTAAATAGGACATACATAGAAGCTCAAAAATCCCATTGATACCCCTTTACTATGCAAATCTCACATTTTGAAACTACCGCATTTTGAAACGGGCGAATCTGAACAAAGCTAAAAGTTGACGTAAGTATCTCAACTCCTAGTCTTTGTCACGCCCCAACATTTGCATAGGCTACACCATTGACCTGATGTCAGCTTAGTCTTCTGAATCTAGCTAGGTCATGCAGATCTCCAGAGGTCCGCTATTTAATTACTAAATTCACTTCTGAGACTTTTTTTATGCGAGAAGTCAACTATGTAGAGGTCAAATATGGGCTGTTTTACAAAAATTGATGGCTAATTGCAAATTTTGTCCGACTGTGTGTCGCAGTTCAGCAGGAGCTCAGCAGGCTACGTGACAGCGGCCGGTGCTGCCTCGCCGCCCGGCGTGTCCTACTTCATAGACTCCAGCTCGCTGTGAGCTAGCTGGATCTCCGTCACGAAGGGAAGCCCGCGGCGCTCCATACCCGCGCAAAGTCACCGTTTCTGGGTTACTGGACTACAAAATGGCCCTGATGGAGCTTCAGGGCCTGCAGCTAGCTGTGATCTTTACCCATAGGATTGAAGGGACAGTAGCAGCTAACGAAATCCCTAATGTTCACAAAATGTATTCAAATGAAATTGGACACCATTGTTAGCTTTATAAGACCTTGGGGTAGATGTTATATAAGTGGCGTGACGAAATTCAAACTGTAAATATACTCAAATTATGCCGAAAGTGAACCTAACTAGCCGCGATCTGTACACATAGGATTGAAGGGACAGTAGCAGCTAACAAAATCCCTAATGTTCACAAAAATGCATTAAATTGAAATCGGACACCATTGTTAGCTTTATAAGACCTTGGGGTAGATGTTATATAAGTGGCGTGACGAAATTCAAACTGTAAATATACTTGAATTATGCCGAAAGTGAAGCTAACTAGCCGCGATCTGTACACATAGGATTGAAGGGACAGTAGCAGCTAACAAAATCCCTAATGTTCACAAAAATGCATTAAATTGAAATCGGACACCATTGTTAGCTTTATAAGACCTTGGGGTAGATGTTATATAAGTGGCGTGACGAAATTCAAACTGTAAATATACTTGAATTATGCCGAAAGTGAAGCTAACTAGCTGCGATCTGTACACATAGGATTGAAGGGACAGTAGCAGCTAACGAAATCCCTAGCTAATGTTCACAAAATGCAATAAATTGAAATCGGACACCATTGTTAGCTTTATAAGACCTTGGGGTATATGTTATATAAGTGGCATGACGAAATTCAAACTGTAAATATACTCTAGTTATGCCGGCAGCTGGCAGCCAGCCAGCTCCGCGGAGCCCCAAGCCCTGGTAGTCCAGTAACCGAGAAACGGTGACTTTCACTGGGTATGGAGGTTGCCGTTTTCTCGTCAGACTGTGTGGAGCTCCTAAAGTCCGACACGTCTTACCAAATTTGCAATTAGCCATCAATTTTCGTAAAACGGCCCATATTTGAACTTTATATAGTTGATTTCTCGCATAAAAAAGTCTCAGTGAATTTAATAACGAAATAGCCCGACAAACAATGTATAACTTTGCAGTGTCTAAAATATGAGACCTGCTGTCTCGTCTCCAATGTGTTTCTATGGGGTTCGCTCAAACCAATCAGCGCGCAGCTCATCTAAATATTCATGAGCATACCATATTTGGAAGGAAAGCTCTTGTTCCAAATGGAGCCATATTCACAGGGTAGTTAAGGGCCTAATAAAATAGCATTTGGGCGATTTTCAGCCCAACCAATGTTACATACCCTATTAGGAGACCTTAAGGAACAGTGTAAAATACCCTATATAATCATTCTATCACCCCTTTAATGTTTTAAAATGAATATAAAGCAGTGTGCAGATTCCACTTTTGCCCTGACCGCTCTTAAGTACCAATTGATTTTCTTCTTTCATTTTTTAATTTTATTTTTCAGTTTGTCTTCTCTGGAATGGGAAGAAAATAGGCTTGACAAACATGCCTAAACATATGTATGATTACTAGATATTCAGAGGGCTCAAAGTCCCTGAAATATCAGGCAGCGCTATGGCTGAGAGAAAGCTGTAGGCACTGGACCAAAATGGGTTGTTTAATACTTCTCGAAAAAAGTCGCTTTTCCAAGTGGACCTCCATCCAACTCGTCTCTACTGAAGTTAAATAGGAAGCAGGCTGGGCCAGCTGTAGTGGAATGGCTTCGAATGACGACCAAAAACGCTTGTCTTTTACTGTGAACATTTACTGTTCAATATGTTGCAGTTTTACAAACAAGAAAGTGAACAACTTAAGCTTGACGGACATGTTTTGCATCTAGCGTCTCACGTTCATCTCAGCAAGCTAGCAAGAGTACGTAACAGACAACTTCCGTGTAGGCTACTTCAAAATAAAAGCATTTCCTGTGACGGTCTGCAGTAAAACTAAATTATTGTTAAACAAATAAGGTTGTGTACCTTTTCACATATCAGCTGTAAATCAAGTACTGTAAATAATGTAAATAGTGAGTGGAAATAGTTTAATCACACTATAATTTACCATTTCCTTTAGACTGTTTTAAACTAAACATTAATTTCTTTTTCAAGTGCTTTAAACAAACATTTCACAACACCAGGAAGTATAAAATTGGAACAAATTATAAAATCAGGGGAGGAAGAAGGTCCACTGATTGCTTGAACATACTCAACCTAAGATTAGAGAATAGCACTGCATCCTGATACACTTTATTATTAGAGAAAATGTTACACATTCAGACGGAGGCGCCTGGTTATACTGTGTGGTTACTAAAAGGGAATCCACACCTGCCAGCCAATCAGAATTGAGAAGTCACAGTGGCCATGGTATAAATGACAATAACAGACATGTGAATCAATAGACATGGCGGCCAGCTACAGATGCAGCCACATGGTCCATGACGTGGAGGCTGCCTGTACTTACAGTGAGAAGTTGATGAACGTCTCAGGCAGTTTTTCTTGTGGATAAATAAGAATTCTACATCCCGTACGTTGCTAATCCCATTGATCTGCAATGTTAATGCTTAGACTTGACAAATCAATACACCTAATCATTGCATTAGGTCTTTAAGTGGTTAGAATTGAAACCTTTCTTTTTTTCCTATAAAAGAAGCTGGCAGGCAAAGCTAGAGCAATCTGTCTCTCTTCATTCCCTTCTTTCACTGTTTACTTGAGTAGGTCATGGACTCAGTAGACCTCGGTTACTACATGCCTCACAAATCTAGACAGAATAACTGAGTTTACAAAACTGACTTTTCAGTTTATTTCAATTTTTAATGGTTGCTGCCCCATTTAAGCTGTATTTTGCCATAACTGGTATGATATTAACCAGCTGTGCTTGATTTTTCCATACATCTTGATCTCGTTGTAATGCGTAGTGTGTATTTCGGACTGGCCGCTCCTCCTGCATGTATGTGCAACTCTGGTAGTAGTAAAATAAGCTTTTATCATAAATCAGCCATTTTTTACTGCTTCATGCTTTTGCTGTGAATTGAAATTACAGCTTACTCCAATTTTCAAATTAATGGGCGTAAAATAATGGGTTTTAAGTGTGTAAAAGGTACTTCATTTCAATATTGTAATGCCAGTGTGTCCAATTAATCCACGTTGCATGATGGGCTCTTTCACTGGTTATACGTCACATACTTCTGTGCCCTGAAAGTATTTTTAATTTCATGTGCCTTAAATCTGAGCGAGCACACTCCAAAATGTAATATATCACACATGCTGTAGTGCCCTAGAATTTTGCTTGCCTAAGCTCGACCACACATCGCACACTTTAAATCCCTTGGCTCTCGTGTCAGAGAGGAAGACAGTCGGGGAGGGGAGGGAAGGCAGGAGGTGGGGTTGGAGGAATTAACAAGTCTATATCTGAAGCTTTAAGTTCTGCGAAAATACAGATTATATACCATACAGCCTCCTAGTTCTGTTGTGATCAGTCTTTCCCAAAGAAAGCACCATGTATGCATTTTATAATCGTTTTTAGGAGAGGTGGCAAAGAAAAGAAAGCAGGCATATACCCAATCAAGTACAGTATAGTAGGTCACCTGGGTAGCTCACCTGGTAGAGCGCACGCCCATACATAGAGGTTCACTCCTCGACACAGCGGGTTGACTCCGCCCTGTGGTCCTTTGCTGCATGTCATTCCCCCCTCTCTCTCCCCTTTCATGTCTTCAGCTGTCCTATAAAAATAAAGGCCTAAAATGCCCAAAAAATAATCATAAAAAAAGTACAGTATAGTACATAATGTCTAAAATAAAAGTACAAAAGATGTAGCATCCATATCCATAATGTTGATTATACATTTCTGCCAGTCTATAACCTTGAAAAGCTGCCACAAAGAAACCATTCCTCTTAATGGTTATAATGTGTGCTACAGTAGACCATTTAATAAGAAATATTTTGTTTTCTTGCTCACTTTTCATTTCTTTGAAGTGCCCCAGCGTGCGGCCTTAGCCCTGCTGGCCAACCCACTTGGGCACTCTGGGTAATAGCCATTGCTCAGAGCACCATGCATTCAAATGAAATATCAACTTGTCGCACCGCCAAGGAAGACGACAGCTGACTCTGGTCAGCCTGCCAACATTCAACAACATAAAAAATGAACATTCACTCTGTCCCCAGGGAAGTGTGTGTGTGGGGGGGGCACAGTCTCACCTTTATGGAACTTGACCTTAGGTGAGGTAATTGGGGACAAGATACGGTATATTTTAGGAAATTATATAATGATTTCACTTTGGCTGTTTTGTGCATTTGCAAGCCCATTTTAGTTGACATTTAGTGAGAACATTTGAGTCCAACTTCAGCAAACTACTCCTAGTTGTTGAGTAGTTAAGCCCAGAGGGAAACTGGAGCACAGAGCATGCTCTGTAATGGATATTCATTGGCTGCAATTGCGTCTTTATCAGACACAAATTGTGTTGACGCATTATTCACTGCACACAATAAAAGAAAAAGCAATGTTCTCCAGTTTGCTTTGAGGCACAACTACCCATCTTGTCCTTCTCTAAGAGCACCGCTCCACTGGCTGTAGGTCATGCACTGGCTTTTACTAACAAGATTGTAACTGAAATATGCTTAAATACAAGCTTTTTCTGTTGCATTGTGGGTAATATAGGCACCAGGTTTTGTGGGTAATGTAGGCACCAGGTTTTATAATGGCAGAGGAATGCATGGGGGAAAAAAGACAATGTCTCTAGCTTTGTTGCATTAACTCAATTTTTTTTAAATAGTTCATCAAGTCTGATATGTTATTGAAGTGCAATGCTAAATTGGTGCAGTACTCTTAGGATTTAATCTAGATTTTTAGATGCCAGTTTTAACAAAATTCCACACTCGTATTTGGCCGAGGATTAAACGGGGGTGGAGTTTTTAGATGATGGCAGCTGGTTGAGTTTTATAGGTGGATACTCTTGGCTTATTTCACTGAAGTTCTGACAAAAGGTATTATAAGACTTGCAGCCTACCACACAAACCACATCCACTGCCATTCATACTTATAAGCAAGTGGGAAAAACTGACTCAAGACTTGAAAGTTACAATATTAGAAACAGATTTATCTTTGTGATAAGTACACTGATGTGTTTTTCTGTATTGGTGCACTGCAAGTTGTTCAAATCTCCAAGATGTAACTTCTACGAGATATGAAATCTCCAAACCCCTCTGGCTCTGCTTGGTCATGCTCTACTAAGAAGATAGAGCCAGGTAAACAGATGTGTGTAGCTTACCACATGAGATCAAATCTCTTCTGAGGGGGGAACAGATAGCAATGCCTGCCTGAACCATGGTTGTGGCATTTTATTTATATTTAAGGTTCTAACTCTGTGCTTTTCTTTCTGCAGTGACACAGATGTAGGGATGTAGATCTCTATGCTAGTTAGCCTTAATGGCCGTTCCAGGCGACAACATGCTCTGTGTACTGTCGGTCAGAATCAGAGTGTTTGAAATTATTCACATAGGAGGCTCACGCAGCTTTCCATGATATTTGTTGTTCGGCGGGAGTCCTCCTTACAGCATCTGATGCATTAAAAAAAAAAGAGGAAAACATGAGTAATGCCTGTGCAAAATACCACATTTATGACTGGATAATCAATCTGTGCTAAAGTGAAAGTTTCTTTTCATTCTACTCTATATAGCCTCCCATGGGAGCCCGGTGCACACATGTCCGGTGGGTTTTATTACACTTCTGTCTATGCAGAAATCCATGCTGAACCAATGTGTGCTAATTAAAGATGGTGTCTTGCGGAGGCGTCAATGAGCCAGTGGCTTAACACTGTGGCTTTCTATCACAGCGTACAGCCTGGAGTTTTCTAACATCGAAAATATGTTTGAATCCCCCTTCTCCGCTTGATCCCCAATGTATTTTTATTGAGATGACATAGTGAGGTTTCCCTAAGGGCTTCACAACAGACACTTTTCAATGGGATTATCGTTTACAGAAGACTAATGGCTGTGTATAGTGCGGTGGATGCTTGGTCAGTTACCTAATGGATGTGATGGAAGTGGAAGTGTATCTGTTGCTTGGAGGACTCAAGGGGTTTATTTATAGCACACATGTTCACATATAGAATGCATCTTTACTCAAATCTCATATCTTCTGTTGTCTAACTCCTTTAGTATTTGCTTGCATTCTGGGAGAGATTCATGAAAATCTGGCAATATTTTCCATTCTCTCTCTTCCTTATTTCGGTATTTTATTTTTTATAAAAGAATCAAACAGAGTTTAGCGCACACACTGTTTGATTGTCTGCCTGGTTGTTAGTTAGCAGGCAATCACAACCATTAACAGTGACACAGTTTTGGTACTTGAGCATTTGTCCCTTTTTAACTACTACTGAACTACTACACTTTCTTAAAAGAAAATAATCTACTGTCTATCACTGTTCATTTTGATGCTTATTCTGATACACAGTCATTTTCTTGACATTTTATATTATTAAAATAACAAATTTAGAGGACTGTTCATTCAGTTTTTGGCAAAGGTATGCACTCTTTCAGTGCTTTTTAGTAGTCAAGTGGCAAATGTAATTAGGGCAGAGCCATTAAAAGGGACATATCGTGGAAAACTCACTTGTTCAGTGCTTTAGCAAATACTTTGGGTATCTGGAGTGCCTACCAATAAACAATATGTAATATAAAGCAACCCAGTCAAAGTTTTATTTTGTGGGCTGCGTAGATCAGAAAACATGGGAACATTTAACAAGCCATTCAGATTTGGCGCCAGTTCCTATGTTGCATGCAGGCTCATTAGAATATACTTCCCCCCATCTGAGTATTGGATTAGACATTTAGAAACTTTCCTTTGGCTTCACAGACATGCATACACTTAAGACACTTAAATATTTCACAGACACTCCACCGTGGGCTAGAATACATGAGATAAAAAAATAAGTAAAGTGGGCCAAAGGGTTGGGATACAAGTGTGGAAATATTAACAATTAGTGCATCTCTTAAATAGACATTGTAGAAATCAGCAGCAGTGACTAATACCTAATCCAAGTCATTAGTTTAGAATGATGGCAGAGGATGGAGTAAAAGATCTCTTAACAATGTTTCTCGTTGCCGTGGGTACCCTGCATCGTCTTACTGAAGGGAGTTTTTCAAATTTATTAAATAAAGGGTGTGAAGGGTCCTGAACTGTTAATGTTGCTTTCCTCCTGGTTTGTGTTGTTTACAGCTCCACCAGCTGTTTCTGGGGGTTCTGTATAATCTCGCTGTGAACTATTGTTGTGAGCCTGCTTTTGCTTCTGGCCCCTAAATTTCAGTACCAGCATGTGATGTCAAAGCTATTTCATTTCCTTATAAGAAACAATCTTCCAATCAATCACCAGTAAAAAATCATTTTCAAAAAGGTAAAAGTCAATTGCTTGTTCATGTTTGGTAATTTTATGGCTCAAAACAAACCGGCCTGTTCTGAGGTAAAGCAAAGTGACACACCGTTAGCTTGTGATTAGTGTAGATCATGTAGAACAGTACCTGTTTGCTACCCATTTTAGCATGAAATTGTCATTATTGTGTGACACCCCCCAAGTTGTGGTATAATGATGCAGAATAATGTTCTCTGCATACTTAATGCCAGACAATGGAGGTATTTCTTTAGCTTACGGTTTACAACAGCAGGTAGGGACACAGAAATTAGAAGTTTTGTACATAAAACACTTCTGTCCTGGAGCCTTGCTATGTAGCCTTTCTGAGGACTTGTCAATGTGAATATGTCGTGACTACAACACACATTATGTAATGCAATAGTCTCCCTCTGTCTGTTTATCTTTAATAATGTCTGTTTGTCCACAAAGTGGAAAGCAATATGACGCTCTAAAACTTGAGTATAAAGAGTTGCACATTCTGCCAGATGCATTTCGGGTATTGTATTCATGTCATTCACTTGTCGTCATTTTATAATCCTTGTCCAAAGTCAAACAGTAAATTCTTATGCACATACCAAACAAATCACAACATTTGGGGTTTGTGCGTGTGCTCTTGTACAAATTTTTGTGAGGGCCAATACGAAGGGCTGTTTGTTTGGGGGTTAAGACTGATGTTAGTATTAGATTTAGGTTAAGGTCTGGCTAGTCCAGTACAAGAAGGATAGGTGAAGGTATTCTTTGTTCATGTTTAATATATGTAGAGACTTGTAGCTTAAAGCTTGTGCAATAACAGCACTTAGAGAACAAAACATCAAATCAGTAGTGATGGGAAAAAAAACATTAACTAAACAGAAGACTCAAAGGCCTGAACAAAAGTCAACCACCATCTATTAATGTCATAATAATTATAAAATATTCTGAAAAGTAATATCTTACAATGTAATTACCTCCAGCAAAACTCATACTGTTTTTATTTTTCAATGCATTTTCAACCCTTAATAATTCCCACTTAAGGAGATCATTTCTATCTCTCTCTGAGTGTAACAATCACACACATGCGCGCACACACACACACACACACACACACACACACAATTATAATTTAATTAATTCTACAAATGATAGCTCTCCCACCACTCAAATTACAAACTTCATACTTGTGGCAGCATTTATTATTAAAAACCACTAGACCTTGTAACCTCCTATAATACAAAAACCTGATTAGATACCTTTTGTAACTACTACTTTATACATCTGCACAATGTTGCGTGTCTTCTCCTACTCAGAACCATTTAATCCTGTCCAAACTAAATTAAACCCATTCTCCCTTTATGCCTTTGTAAGAAGTTAATGAATGTTAAGTGTCAAATATGTAGCTGTTAACAGCAAAGCAGCTGCCGCAAAACCAGACAGAGGGCAGATAGGTGCCTGAGGGGAGGTAAAAGTATATTTGAAAGCAGCGTCGTCCTGAGATATGACATATGATATTCTTAGCCAGAGCATTACTCAGAGCGAGACCAGATGAGAGCCCTAGATCAAGGATGTGTCCCTTGACATATAGCAGGACAGTGTCACATCTTTTACCTTCTTGGCTCTGTACTGCTGGGTGTAGAATTTGAAATGAAACAAGACTACAAGGTTAAAGGGCCAACTGTCAGCTTAAATTTGAAGTTGACAATCAGTCAGGTGACTGACTTGGCCAGTCAAGAACTTTAGGGTTTCCGCGAATACAATTTTTTGTGCTTTGAAGCTTCGGGACCAACAAAAGCGATCACCTGTTGTGTTATTTCACCCCGAAATGAAGCACAAGTAAACTTTGAATTTCACAATAATTGTTTTCAGTCAGATTGTTTATAGATCGTTTATAGATTGTTTATAGATCTCAACATTTCTGACCGCACTTGACGGCACACAAACTCCTGGGCAGTTCAGTGCTTGTGTTTTTTTTGTTTTTTTACTCTCATAGTGTTTTAGAACTTTCTTGTGGCAGCGATAGAGAAAGTGATGTCTGATCGCCGGTTACATGACAGGCCACCACAACTTTATTACAGTATTTAAAGGAAAAACAAAACAAAAAACGAATATTCAAATCACAGAATTTAATATCGAATACCTGCGCAATGAATGAATATCCAAATATTCGAATTCAGCCCTAGAACATTCCACTCTTTGGCTATAAAAAAACTTGATGACCATTCCTGTATGTTGAGGCAATATATCGATATTATATCAATATAGATATACAAGGCTAGATATCTTCTTACTTTGTGGATATAGTATTATCGTGATATGACACAAGTGTTGTCTTTTCCTGGTTTTAAAGGCTGCGTTACAGTAAAGTGATGTCATTTTCTGAACTTACCAGACTTAATAGCTGTTTTATTATTTGCCTTTACCAACCTAGTCATTGTAGCCACATTATTGGTGATTATTTATCAAAACGCTCATTGTGTTCGTATTTTGTGAAAGCACCAATAGTCAACCCTACAATATCGCCACAATATTGACATCGATGTTGATTTTTTCCATATCGCCCAGCTCTAATTGTAGGACTACATATAAAAAGGGGCCAGAAGTCCCAGGCTTTTCACACAATATGGATATTAGTCTATAGCCACGACGTTCCACTTCCGGAATTGCTCCGGTGCCGCAGGAAATTCTGCCGGATGCATGTCTTTTCGCCAATGTCCGTTTTCTTCCGCTTCCTTTGTGTTGGAATTTTAAACTCTGGTCGATTTATGAGGACTGTGGTTAACTGCTCCTCAGATCTCTGCAGGGTAAATCCAGACAGCTAGCTAGACTATCTGTCCAGTCTGAGTTTTCTCTCGCACGACTAAAACAACTTTTGAACGTACACGTTCCACAAAAACAAGTTCCTCCCGAGGCTATTTTGCAGCAGCTCTGTGTGGAACTTAGCGCCGCCCATGATGAGTGTGATTGGTTTAAAGAAATGCCAATAAACCAGAGCACGTTTTTCTCCCATCCTGGAATTCTATGTGGACTGGCCAGACCCTCCTCCGCAGCGTGGCAAAGCAAGACTATATAGATATTAACACCCTCAAGCAGACCCTGTAATTTGTCAGTCGTTGCATTTACATGGATTGTAAAGGTTAAGGTTGCCATTGATCCAGATGACAAGATATTTATATTTATAGACTCGCTCAATACGGTTTCCATCAAGAGTAACAAATAAAAATCAAGACAGAACAAGTCTAGAGTGGAGGGTCATGGAACCCTTCAACCCTTTATATTTCAGAAAATTTGGTGGAATAATCTATGTCAAGGTCCTGGCATCTTGACCCCTAATGGATTCTGAGACTCTGGCACTACCATTACCTCAGTCTCCTTCTATATTAAACACAGATATTCCAGTGGATGGAGGATTATGAAAACCTCTTAAAGTGGGGAAAAATGTGGATGGAGTGCTGACAACTCTTCAGGGAAAGTAAGAAATGTCAGAGCATGTCTCACTGTGAAGTAGAAAAGATCCCAAATGTTTCTTTGATAAGTAAAAAATGTACCTTTTCAAAATCAATAGGGGGTCGATGGGGTCTTGCAAATGGTGACGCATTTTCAAAGCTGAATGTGGAGGGCTTGTGCTCCTCCTGAGAAATAGTACTTTCATATGATCCTCTGAAAGTCTTTAACTCCTTAGAGTTCTTGGTTGTTTTAGCCTGTTGTTTTTAGTCTCTTGGTTTCTTAACTCTAAACAGATGTTTACAATGTTTGTCCAGATGTACATCATCCTTGAGAAGTCTGTGTTTTGCAGTGCAGTTTTGCAGAAACCAACACTGTGATCTGTTATCATAGGAAAACTAAAAAGTGTGGTACGAAAGTATAGTGTAGATTGTGATTCTTGGTATAGCTCCTTTAACAATAAGTACCAGTATTGAAAGAACCAGAAAACAAGTCTTACACTGCGGCCATTATTCCATTTTCATTACTACACAAGTAATTTTTCAAAAGTCAGTATTTTCTTTCATGATGTTCTTCTGAAGATCATTCCTTTATTTAAATCACCTGAGAGTTTTCTAATTTAGTTTTTTCGATTTATATGCTTCTGGTACTATTTAACAAAGAACTAAATGATTTCTCACATGGTAAATCTGTTTGAAAGTTGTGAATCCCTTTTGGTCACAGAGGATACAGAATTTTTGATTTGTCGTGGCTTATTTGCATATAACATCAATGTGACTTCACCAAAATCCTTAAAATTCCTTTCTTCTCTCTGTCTTATATTCTCTTATAGGTCCAATGCTGTGTGATGGACGACTGACACACCTTCTCTTTCCTCTCCTCCTCCTCTTGCGAGCTCCCCTGCTGTTCAGCTTTAATGAGCGTACCTGTCCCAATAGCTGCCGATGTGAGGGGAAGACGGTCCATTGTGATTCAGCTGGCTTCTTAGATGTCCCAGAAAACATCTCTGTAGGCTGCCAAGGCCTCTCCCTGCGCTACAATGAACTGCACACCCTGCTGCCATATCAATTTGCTCACCTCAGCCAGCTTCTTTGGATATACTTGGACCATAATCAGATTTCAGCTGTCGACAGTCGAGCATTCCAGGGGGTCCGCAGGCTTAAAGAGCTGATACTAAGCTCCAACAGGATCACATCCCTGCACAATTCAACATTCCATGGAATTCCCAATCTTCGCAGTCTGGACTTGTCCTACAACAAATTGGAAATCCTGCAACCTGGTCAATTTCATGGCTTACGGAAACTGCAAAACCTACACCTACGCTCAAATGGGCTGTCCAACATCCCAATTCGAGCATTCCTGGAGTGCCGCAGTTTGGAGTTTCTGGATTTGGGCTACAATCGAATCAAGGCTCTTACCCGTACCACCTTTTTAGGGCTACAGAAGCTGATGGAGTTGCATCTGGAGCACAACCAGTTCTCACGGATCAACTTTTTTCTGTTTCCACGCTTGGCCAACCTGAGATCACTCTATCTGCAGTGGAACCGCATTAAGGTGGTCAACCAGGGCCTTCCGTGGACTTGGTATACACTGCAGAAACTTGATCTGTCTGGAAATGAAATCCAGACCCTGGACCCAGCTGTGTTCCACTGCTTGCCCAACCTTCAAGTCCTCAACCTGGAATCCAACAAACTGTCCAATGTGTCTCAAGAGGCGGTGTCAGCATGGATCTCATTGACCTCCATCAGCCTCGCTGGGAACATGTGGGATTGTGGAACTGGCATATGCCCACTTGTGGCTTGGTTGAGGAATTTTCGGGGAACTAAAGACACCACTATGATATGCAGCAGCCCAAAGTATCTCCAGGGAGAAAAAATAATGGAAGCCACAAGGAACCATGGTATTTGTGAGGAAACTGATTACGTTCTGACTGAAACACCCTCACCAATGTCAGAGCTCATTTCTGAAGCTACCGGGGAACCAACCTTTGCCCCTACTAGTGGCTCTCCACCTATGCCACCAGCCAGCACCTTTGGTCCTGTCCCACCATTCAGACCTCGACCGATTGCTCATCCTACCTTTCCAGGGCAAATGAGCAAAGACCCAAGAGACTCAGTTGCTAGCACTCGACCCACTCTCATACCACCCCCAGAGTTGGAACACATGACTCTGCACAAAGTGGTGGTAGGCAGCGTGGCACTCTTCTTCACCATGTCCCTAATCTTGACAATTATCTATGTGTTGTGGCGGCGCTATCCAGGTGCAACCAGGTTGCTGCAGCAGCGATCAATGGTGGGGCGGAGGCGTCGCACAAAGAGTCCGGAGCCAGAGCAGAACCTGAGCTCCCAGCTCCAAGAGTATTACATGAGCTACAACCCTGCTGCCACGCCAGAGGCATTGGAGGTGCTAGGAAATGGCACTGGTTCCTGCACATGCACAATATCTGGCTCCAGGGAGTGTGAGGTATGATTCATCGCATCAGCCAAACAATAGAAACTCAAAATCAAAATACAAAGGCTCAACAGAGAGGTAAATCCTTTATCAAGTATGCCCTGTAAAAAGACACTGTTGAATCACAGTTAAGCATCCTTTACCCTTCGTTCATAACACGCTTGACTTCAAATGTAAGATGTCTCCAATTATTTAGGTTTTACTTTTAAAACCTTAAATTGGAAAATAGAAAATTTTAAACTAATCTGGTCCAAAGAAAAAACAGTAGTCTCTTTCAGAGGACTAAAGTATAGTAATAATGCAGTACTGAATTTCTTTGTTTTCTAAGGCTAATTGAGTGTGGCTTTATTCATCTTTATAATAGTTGTTATCTAAATGTTTATTTTAAAGCTACACTTTTGCATACAGTATGTTCTTCATGGTATGCCGACATTGAGGGACCATGAATAATTGGACACTGTCTAACTATTTTGCAGACACCACATCAGCATGGCATGGCTCAATCATGTTTTAATTTATTTGGCGTGTGTGTTTGCACTGCGTGTGTGTGTGTGATTTGTTGTTTTGCTATGACATGGCAAAGTGAGGGAAGTAGCTTGAGAGGCCTTTATTGCAACTGAAAAGTGAAATGTGTGAACTTGTTCATTACAAGGTTGAACATCTATTATAGGTACTAAGTTATGTGTACGGTAACTGCCCTTTATGTTAACCAGAGTGTCTCTGGAACAGGGCACACCTCCACAACTGTTTGGGGAGATTTATGGTAATCTGCACAGAGGCGAGGCACTGGGGTAATCCCAAAGCTTATGATATAGCTTAAATGTGGTTCCGTCTGCTCTGATAAGGAGTATATTTATAAACCAGGCTAATTACAATCACTCACCTGAAAACTGACAGAAGAACTGCAGGGGTTGTCTTGTTTGATCTCAGGAAGCATGCTTTGGGTGCACACCTATGACAGATTCACTAAGGGTCCTACAGAGTTTATTTTAAAGATGATTTTTTTTTTTTTGCCTTTATTTGATAGGACAGCGGAAGACAGGAAAGGGGGGAGAGAGAGAGGGGGCAACATGCAGCAAAGGGCAGCGGACTCGAACCCGGGCCACTGCCGTAAGGACTGAGCCTTAGTATAGGGCACACGCTCAAGCAGGTGAGCAACCAGGGCATCCCGATCATACATAGTTTAGTACATTCTGTTTACCTGTTGGTTGAAGAAAGTGAAGGGGGTTAGCCACGGAGCTACCGGCAGCTTCAACAAAAGCACAGGCTAAAAAATAAAGGATTTATTCGGCATACTCGATTACGAACAGCACAGGATATGTGCTTTCTGTGGGATCCGTCAGCATTACTGCAAATAAATATAAACCAAGTCAACCAAATCAGCCCACTCTGTATAAATTACAGATCATTGGATTATGACAATAGAGCAGTTCCATCTTTTATCTTCTTACATTGACTGTAAAATTGTTCTCAAGCTCCTACGTGCAGTTACAGCAATTTATTTATTAAATCTTTCCACACACACACTGTGTTCAGAAGGAAAGCTTGACAGTTACAATAATGTAAGTTTACTTACATGATAAGCCTGATCGTGCTGTATTAGAATTTTATGTAGTATATAAGCAATTTTAAAAAGGCAATGGCAAAGCACAAAACAGTATTGTGAGATCAAATTGATTTCTGGGTGTCATGATCCACAACTGAAAGATGTTTTATTCTGCCTCGCTGAGATGTTTGTGCTAGCAGTCTGTATGCATATGTTTTTTAAGGCAGCAGCTAAGAAAGCAATCAGAGACTGGCAGTGCATCTCACTTTCCTTAAATTGCATCCCCGGCTCCTCCACTTGCCTCCCTTCCTCGCGTCGTAGTCCCTCCCACCGAGGAAGCACGGGAGGAGAGAGGAAACGAGCATATGTGTTTTAGAGGGATGACCCGTCCTTTCCTCTGAAGCATCAGATGAATTCATCAGCTGTATGGGCGGAGTTAGCAACGGCTTTCAGCTGCACGGCTTCCGTGAAGGCTGCTCTCATGTATCCTTGCCTATAGCTCCTCGATGATCCCTTCTCAATGCTCGGTCCTCGGGGTAGAAATAAGGGATTTAAGACGGCCTTCACCGGGGAGGGACAGAACACCTTCCAGTTCAGCCGAGGACCGAGGAGCTATCAAATAAGAGACATGAGATGCAGCCTGGGACTGTCTTTAAGTTGCTCACTTTAAGTGTAGGAGCCCTTCAGAGGCACAGTCCATCGTGCGAAACCAATGTTAAATCTTTTAGGATGCTATTCATGCAGAAAGCTTTGACTCCTTTCATACATTTAGAAATTCCACTTATTCAATTTCAAATGTGACTAATGTCTCCATGGCAGAGCAGAGAGGTTTTGATTTCTTCCCCAAAATGTTTGCTGAGAAAATTTTTATTTTGTACCACGACATTAGTCACAGCTTGATTTAGCCAACTCCACTGTCATCCAGAAACTATTAAAAACACGTAATAACAATGTGGTTTTATAAACACAGAACCAGGTCTCTGAGCATGCTCAGTCACATCTGCCCAATACTGAGCTTCTCTTCAGAAATCCAAAATGCTGTTGCAGAGTTTTCTCAGGTTAAACAAATCTGACAGTGTGCATGAAAAAAGAACCCAAATCTCTGTGTACATTGCTTGATATGTGACCTCGCCAGAGATTGCTAATCCTGCTTTAACACCAAACATTGACGTTTGTGCGGAGTAATTCCATTATATTCAGTGTTTGATTTTCTGCCAGGTTTTGCAAAGTTCAGTTATGTTTATTTTTGACATTCAGGCATCGATAGGAGAAGTTCTTACAGGAGAAGAATGTTTGAGAACTTAATTTTGTTTTCTAATTCTGTTGAGACTGGTAAAAAATCTCAAGGGTGACAGAAAATTGATATTGTGAATATTTACATTGATAATTGATCCGTAGTTCCAAATACAGATATGTTCCAAACCTGCCATTTATGTATAATCTATTTGAAGCTGCTGCCATGCTCTATGCTAAATATAATATAGTATGTCATAAACAAATTCACATTATGGCATACCCATTTATTTTGGGACCAGAAAAGGTTTGAGAGACTCAGGCTTAGGCGGTGGTATGTACAGCCCTGCGCCTGCTGTTAGTCATACATCTGGCACCAATATGCAGCTTGACTGCACTTTGCCACAAAACAAAAGCGGTGTTCTGATTCTCTTTTCAAGCGCTGCAAGTATTTCTGTAGCAATCAGCGTCTCTCTCTCTATGTAACCATAATCCAAATCTCATCATCTCAAAAACAATCTCTCCTTTTCAACATCACTGACAGGTTTCTACGGTAGTTTGTTGCAGGCGGGGGTTCTACACTGTTGCTTATTTCAGGCGTTTAATAATTGAGAAGCTGTCGAAGCTTGGTTTAGTTTGATGAAAGAGTCATATTGTTGGCCGGCAAAGCTAGTTGTGCCTTTCATTATGGGTCTGTACAGCGGCAGCAGTCTCTGTGGATGGCAATGTGAAAGAACAAAAGGGAACACAACACATTTACCCTGCTGTGATTAGGATTCAGTGAGGTATCATCAAGACCAGCATAAAATGGTGTCAGAGCCCAGCAGGAACAGTACACTGTCTCTTACTTTGCGGCTGCTAACCTAACCTAACCTAAAACCTCACGCAAACCCAGGCATGTGTTATTATTTACTCTGGCTGATTGGACTTCTGCTCAAGTTGAAGTTGGATGCAGCTATGCTGGGAGTTTGTTGAGATCACCAAAATCAATTCACTAATGCCACATTCACATCATATTGTACATATTGTAAATGTGTGCAGTTGAATGGAAAATACAGTTTGTGTCGCCTTGAGTAGGAGTTATTGGGAATATCTGACAGCTACAATATGTCGTATTGGAGAAAAGAACTACAGAAGTGTGATCAAACTGGTACCAAAATGACTGCTCTGGCAAATCCAACACTAACATGAATACAATCAGCTAATTTAAAGGTAGACTATACTGTTTATATTTGGTAGGGCTGAATACTTTTCAAATTGCCAGAACTGCAATTTAAATTGTAACTTCCATAACTAATAGTGCCTTAACAAGTCTGGGTGAGAGAAAAAAAGGTGATTAAAATAAGACTTAAAATTCTTGTCATCTACAATTCTAAATCAAGTCATAGATTCCAAAGTTAGCATAGTTTATCTTCAAAGAAAGCCAGTGTTTGGGCACATTTTGGATTTAAGAGCTTGATGAGTAGCTTTGCTAGATGAAAGTACATCATCACCCAGAGACTAATGTTAAACAGTGGATCATTAAACTCCAGCACTAAGAAACGAGGCAGCCAATCATCACACATCGCACCACTTGTCAAAATTCAGCCAACCAACAAAGAAAATAATTAATTTTGACAGACCTGCATCAATACATGATGGATTTCCCTGAAACTAGCCTTGCAGCACAGAGGGTATTCTTCACTCAGGTTTGTGTCCAGGGAGTGGCCTGGGGGGCATGGGCAAACCCACCCCAGGTTCCACCCCATTATCTTGAACTACTGTATGATTGGCTATCTTCCCAGTCAGAGGCAGGATTTATTTATTCAAATGTTTCATGGATTAAAAGTATGGAAGCTTTATATTACATTTGCATGGTGCCACTATTGTGTTATGTGTGGTAGGTCTATTTATTTTAAGTAACTTTAATCACAGGTATGTAAGAAACTCTAGAATATTGTAATGTTAGTAAGAGACCTGCAGGGCCACCGGCGATCATCGGTATCATATGATAGACTATCTAAGGCATCCATTGGTACCAACCATGTGGTGCTAGCTTAATGGAAAAGGGTAAAGGCTATATCACTCTCCAAAGTTAGGCAACATTTTGCAAGGGAAAAACTGACATGACCATTTTCAAAGGGGTCCCTTGACCTCTCGCCTCGTCCATAAGTCTCCCCTTTACAGAAATGCCCACTTTGTGCTAATCTCACCATGTTTTTGGCAAAAAGCACATGCAGTATAAATGTGCTATTTTCACCAATTTTTAAAATGATGTATTTGAATATTTCTGCATACTGGAGTCCCTAAACACACTTGTTGCATAAATTGGGTAAGACTGGAAGGCTGAGACTCTTGTGGATTCAATGAGCCCAGTTGTATAAATGTGTGGTGATGTTAGTCCCCATAGTAGGTATTTTATTGTAGTGCAGGCAAAGCAAGTGAAAATACACGTGGGGGATCCTTGTTTAGGAGCTTTAAAATACACCAAATACACAATTAGTGGTACACTATATAATGGTTGCAAAATAAACATTAGCTGACACTATTCTATAGTCCAATACTCAATTTTTTATAAAATGACTGGTTACTAGTTTGAGGTTCACTGTGTTTTTCCCTTTTTCAAGCAAATAGTCTTCACAAACTGTAGATTCTTCTTTCATTATCTGATAAAACACAGTAGGATGTGCTTTCGAACTGATAAACTAGGTTAGTAGATAAAAAAAAGAATTGTGTTGTTTTCAGACAGAAATCTCCCTTAGAAAGTCATGGCTGCATTGGGAGTTGTGGGGAAAAGTTCGCAGTTACTGGATATTTATTTATTTATTTATTTATTTATTTAACAGGGACAATGGTCATTAATCAACAGCAAAGCAACTGTAAATGAGCCAGTTTGCCAGTGCATAAAACATACTGAGTTAACGCACACTGGGCAGACTCGGTGAGATGCTTATTCCGCTTCTCTGTGATGAGGCGGATGGAAGAAACCCTCAAGGTAAGAAATTCTCTGCCGAAAATAGTTTGTTTTGACCTTCGGCATGAATGAGGGATTTGGCTGTAAAGTAGCCACGCTCCCGTTCTCTGTAATAGAAAAGCAGGACGGTGAGACCGCCAGCGCGCGTAAGTCACTCACTCTCCTAGCTGACGTCAAGGCTTTGAGGAGCGCTGTTGTCAGGAACAACATTCTGAGAGAGATTTGTGCCAGATTTTCAAAAGGGGAACTCCGAGCCCAGAGCACTGGGATTAAATCCCATTAAGGTGCTAGAGAACGCACAGCAGGTTTCTGTCGTCTGATCCCCTTCAACAAACGCTTCACTGAGGGATGCGCAAAACCCCATCTCTCTCCACAGTCTTTGTGGCAAGGTCGAAAAAGCCGCAGCATACGCTTTAAAAACTTAAAAAAAAAAAAATTATCCAGCAGTGTCTGAGGGTAGGTTAACACGAGAGGCAGAGGACGCAAAGTGGTGTCCGAGCCTTTCTCCACACACCAGTGCTGGAAAGCGGACCACCGTCAAGCTTAACACACTGAATGAATAAGACCACTAGTCATTCTGTGACTTAAGATCCGTGTATTCACATACAGCATATTGGCTCACACATTGGGCTCTGCTGTTACAGATCAACATACCAGATTTAACCACAGAGCCTAAGTAGCGCAACAAGACACCCTAACCTGTCCAAGCGCTCCCTTTCAGCGGCCAGGCCAACAGCCGATGGCTTATCACTGCGGGGTGGGAGATCGCACAGTCCAGCTGTGACAGTGTATCCCTGTGCCATATGGCAGCTGTCATGATGTCCCCCCCGAGTTGGGAACCATGGCCATGACCTGCCACTGACGCCACTGTTTGCGAGTCGGCTCAGGGGTGGATTGGACCAGGTAGGTGCTGCCCACAGGGCTTTATGGGCGCGGGGATACCGCCGCGGGGGAGGAGGGCGGTATGGTGGAGCTGGAGCCGGGGCTTGGGGAGGCGCAGCCACAGCCTGCGGGGCGCCGTCTCCTCGAGCTGACCTCTTGGTGCCGCTGTTGTGGCTGAGGCGCCGCTCTCCAGGAGGTGTGTTTCCGCATCCCCTCCACTACCTATAGCTCGTGTTGTCCAAACAACCCACCAGGGGCAATGGGACCGTCCAAGAGCACACGTCTGCTATTGGCTGGGAGTTATGACCTGTGCAGGCAGATGTTCCACTGTGACATGTGCAGCCAGATGTCGATATACACACATAGGTGCGCACGGTCAGTGAAGCGGGCATGGACCTGATCCCGGGTAGATGGCGGTGTGGGCTTCCGTCGACCGAAATAAGTGGCCTCCAGAAGCAGGATGGAGGCCAGGCTCTGGTGGAGGGAACGCAGGGAACTCCGTTTCCGTGTCGCCTTGGACCCTGGTGAACGGTGCATAGCAGGACACTGGCACCGTCTATCTCCCAGGTTTCAGTTTCACACAGGTCAAGAACAAAAACCTTAGCGGTGAGCAGGGAGCCCGCCTTATGCGGAGGAGAAAGCCCCTGATGCGGTGCTCCCCTTCAGGGACGGAGACAGCCGCAGTGGCGGGGCTCCGTAATCCTCTTCTGTTTCGAGCTCCAGTTCTCCCAATGGGGAGGAGGGAGAGCCGGTGCTGGCTAGAGAACCATTTCTGGGGGGATCCAAGTCAGCAGACTCTTGCCCGCCAAAGAGATCCCCTTCCCGGGATGTCTGGGTGGTATCCTTACCTTACCTGACTGTCTGCCAGGCTGCCATCGTCTACTGCTGGCAGCTGTTGGGGTGCCAGCCCAGGGAACGGGGGCCAAGGCACGCCTCGCAGCTCGGGTGGTGATCTGGCGTCAGGATGTAGCTGGTCCGTCAATCGGTACACAGGCGGACACCGCTGTTCTTTGAAGTCTTCAAACTGCTTGTCACTGAAGAAAAATAGGGAGCAGATCTCTGGTCTCACAGCTGTAATATCCAGTAACTGCGGACGTAAGAGAAACCCGTGCAGGGCACAAGGGCGCAAAAGAAATCTTCACAACTGCACATGCGCAAGGGATAAACACAATAGCAACAGCTCTTAGAGGGCGAAGCCTATACGAAATAGAACTGCAAAATACATGATTTGTAACTGTCCTCCAGAATGGCACATACAGTAAAAGCTATCGGCAGGATGATGTTGGAAGATTTTCTGATGCCGAGGATGAATCAGTGAATTATCAGAGACGATGATGAGAGATGATGCCATATAAGATCTTCATTTCGTTAACAAAGATCTGAGTTCAAGTCTGCAGACAAAAACTAAAACTTAGTGCGCAGTGCAACAACATTATAAACTGTAAAGAATGCTAAAACACACATCATCCCCCTCCTCCCAGCCTACAGCTGTTGGAAATTGTATCATTTAAGGACAAAAAACAGTTCTGGAAATAGGTTTTTGCTCTCGTCTCATATCCTGTTATTGCATTCTTCTATGGTATGACTTATTTGGAAAAACTTTTTCAATATGATACACAGTATTAGATTTCCTGGCAATATACTGGTTAGATGATTGAAATTGAACTACAGCAAGTACAACTGTAAAAGGACTAGTAAATGGATGGAAACACTTTCATGGCATAAACCATCACTAAAACAGCCTAAGAAATCGGCACTAGGTAACTTTTTTCTGTCTCTCATAAGAAACAATAACAAGCTCACACTAGGCAGTTCACAGTTTATCTCTGGTCTTTTCCTCACGCAGTCCCTGCCTCTTAGAGATACTGAGTCTGTACAGCCCCCCCTCAGACAGCTTTAAAGAGAGAAGGATGTCACACAGCCAGCCACAGTGCTCACTTTGCATATCCCCTGGCTAATTTGCCCTCCAGTTGCGTTCCACTTGATCGGCGTTCCCCCAGAAAGCATTTAGAAGAACACTTTCATTTTATGCTGCCTTTCCCCTTTACCTCATCAGTTTTAAGGAACCATTAAGAGCTTAAGTGCAAGCAGGCGTGTGCCACGAGAGAGATCTCAATGAATATACAGTAGGTCTAATATTCCAGATTTCAGTTGTCATTTGCTTTCCCTTCCAGGCACAGAAACAGCAGCTTTTAATGTGTGCATCATGAAATCCTCTCTGGCCTTAAATTATTAAATTCATCATTTCTGCGATCAAGCAACATGGAGTTTTAAAAGATTTAATTATTAAGAGGTTTTTATAGTTAATAGAAAGCTTTATGTTTCGGTTCAACGCAGCATCTAAACTCTCATTATTTTACACTCCAGTGGGAGCGAGATCATGCTGCTCTTAATAAATGAACAGCTATAATGGAAACTGGGGGCTAATGAGGGCAAGATGTATGTTTTTCTCTGCTTGGCTCAAGTGTTTTTCTGGTTGACAAAACAGAGAAACGCTGATAAACACCTTTTTTTTTCATCATCATTTGGAAATGAGGATGGTAAAAAAAAAAAAACTGTTCGTACAACAATGCTGGCAAACCTCTTGGTGAGAAGCACTTCCACTTATCCAGTGCAACAACCTCTTAAATATCTCACAGGGACAATTTCATGCCCTCTTCCCTCGATTGCTGGGTCACCCTCAAAAGAACTTCTCCCTGCAGAGGCTGTACTGGATGATGATGCATGTACTGAAATGTTGTAAACGTGGCTCTTTACCCCAGGCGCTCTTCCCTATTGCACATGCAGAAATACAGTCACATGTACTCAACGCAAACCCCAATGAACCGTGTATTATTAGCTGCATCTGGAGCTTGGCCCTACAGCAAAGACAAATATGGATCCTCTGTTTTACTGGCTATCACAACAAAAACATAGAGAGAGAAGATTCTACAGCAGATCTTTGAAAGTGTGTGTATGCATGTGTGTTTGTGCCTTAGATCGAAGAAAGGGGCGAAGAGCTCAGTGGCACCTTATATAAAAAGATCCACCCCCTCAATTGCCCTTAATTGAATTTTATAATGTCTTACCCCCCTACACACACCTTTTTCCTCTTGCCACAGGCTTTGGCAGCCCCTGCGTGCTTTATCCTTCGATAACAGTAGCATCAACCCACCCACCTTCACTTGTTCTGTCAAAACCCCACAAATGTCTCATTCTGCCACGGTCTTTATAACTGCTAAGCTGGCACGAATACATAACCGAATGATAAGTGGATAGCAGTCTCATGGCAGTACTACACTGCAGTGTTGAGTGTAATTAAAGTCAACAACACTCCTGCATACGTACACACGCACACACAGTATCTTTACAAAGTGCAATCCTGCAACTTTTCACATAGGATGTAGTAAATGTGTAAAATAGCGCACAAACAATTTATTGATTAACTGATGAGTTCATCACACACAAAATTTATCGTAAATACATACACATGCCATGTGTATGTTGAAAGAATTATCAGTTGCTGTTATCGGTCCTCCTGTCTAGACTGTCAAGGGATAGATAATAAATCAGCAACTGATAAATATAGCTTTAACCATCTCACAACCCCTCAGATTAAACCCTTGGAGGAGTTCTGCAATCCAGGTTTGGAACCACTGGACTAAATGATTCATATTTAAAAAAAAAACAAAAACAAAACAGTATTGATAATTGAAAATAACATTCTATTCCTGTAGGGAATGAACATACTGTACACCCCCATCAGCCCATTTTTCTTATTTAACCTTCCCTTGTGGCACCTTTGATTCCTCTTTTGCAGTTCAATCTGCAACTGTGAGCCGGCTGAGTTCAGACGATGAATGAAAAAGCCTGCAGGGAATCAGTGGGAATCAAAAGAGGAAAGAGAGAGGCACTAGCCATTCCAAGTGATATTTATATCATTATGAGGTTGGCGGCTAATGTGCAATCAGGCAAGGAGCGGCATCAATTCACCTCTATGCAGAGAGAGCATGGCTACAGCTCCTTTAGGAGGTTTACAGCAGTGACCAGTTTACTCTAACTATGAAGGATTGAGACAAAGCTGTCTCTGTGAACCTTTCATACATTTAACAGTATGAGCCCATTAGTAGTGTATACTATAATTTGGCGCAGCTCATTGTTTTATGCCCCAAGGCATTTAATTCAAATTAGAAAATATCAATTTGGAACCATTGTTGAGTGCTTCATTCTAAGTTGCCAATATTATCCGAAACATATATTGTATAACATCGTCTATATTTTATAGGCTTGTCTTGTCACAATTTCTTTGCTGTGAGTTTCTTTTTTGCTGGAAATGTATTTGCAGTCCTTTTTTGCTTTTGTCAAATTCATTTTAATTTCACAAGGCTCTGGCTCTTTTTCTGAAAATGTTTGAATTATTGAAGTGTGGTTTTCAGAAGGAAGCAGTGACATTTGTGGAGATCACATATTTTTGAATGGTGCCCGATAGACATAGTGTTTGCTCGAATCAGGCAGCAGCACAGCTGCCTACGGAGGCCACTCCTTTTTGGAGAACAGACTAATGCAGCCTAAAGTTGCTTTTCTACTTAGAGTGAAAGATCAAAAAGCTTACTTTTTTGCCATTGTAACAGAAGGAGACAAATGTGGAGAGTTTGGTTTCTCTTCTGAAGTTCAGACCATCAGCTAGACCCTTTTTTCATTTAGTTTCCTTGAAAACAGCCTGATGATCATGTGTTATCAAGCATTCATTAAGTGTTTATACCCAAGTTATGAATGCTAGAAATGTCTTTATATTGGGTAATAAGTGCACTATAGCGTTTTAAAGTGTGTTTTAAACCATGTATTGATTGTTCATATACTGCTTATGAATTCCATGACAGGGTTCAAATAAAGTAGATTATATTAAATTCAACCTTATTGTCATTATCCACAGTACATACCAGTACAATGAAATCCAGTTCAGCATCTAACCAGACAGTAGAAATAATATATAAAGATCATCTAATATAATGAATAATAGACCAATGGGGGAATAGAAAGAAGTGAGGCAACTGGCAGCTTTGACATGTCAGTACGTGACTAATATATAAGACCTAATAAATAGTATACAATAGAAAGGTCTGGTTGTGTTAAATGTATACTCTAGTGGTGAGGTTGGCTAAATTTTTTACAAAACTGCTTGAAATTCTCTCTGTGATGGTGAATCCTTGATTTGGAGTTGATGTTACCAATTATGGAGTATTATCTAGCCCTGGTTATTTTGCCACAGTTTATTAGCCGGATTAAAAAAAAAATAAATATATATATATATTTTTTTAACATAATTCCACCAAATGGATTCCCTGTGTCCTTTAATCAGGTCTTTTAAAAACGAATGATGTGAGAAAACCCTTTAGGAGGTAACCCATTATGAACTTTACAGCCTGTTACTCCACACATGGCGCACATATGCTAACACAACAACATACAGGGGCTCTCCACTTACATAGCAAACACATGTAAACTGAAGACCTACTTGGGTAAGGAAGTAGCGCTGGAACTTGTGTGCAGAAATACTTTTAGTACATGTTATGACATAATGTTTTTCCCAATGTATGCATTTAAGTGGTTGCAGTTCATAGGGAGTTGGTGCTCTCCGTTTAAAATTTTTTTTATACTGAACAGTGAATCAATCATCATTGTATTTTTCTACACGGATACAATATTTTCCAGTTTCGGGCTTTTCCATTGTAATAAACTGGGATTGGTCCACATCCTGATAGTGTTTTTATACCAGGGCGCTTGAAAAAGGTCATGGTATCACATTCGGTATCATGATATAATTTGCATTCCATTTTCTGTTAAATGTCACATTACGCCTGCTATTTAATAACAGCTAAGTATGACACTGTCACTAGTAGTTGCAGTAGGAGTGCTAATTGCACAATTGCACCCTCTGGCAAGTGTCAACAGCCACTCCAGTGGGAAGGGGAGGGAAATGAAAAAGATGTCTCCTTCAGCTATTTGGTAGTTGTTCAGGTTCACATCCTATTAAATCAGGGAGTCACAGCTGATTTGGAACATATGAACATAATTTACATGAAGAACCTTTAACAAAGGATAGGAAGACAACAAACCCATGCCTTTTAGTTTCCACTGGTGTCCAAAGACACTAAACTCTGGCTCTGCTTCAGCATCAAGTATTGTCATTGTATGAAACAACGAAACAGTGAAGCATCTCCTCTGAGTCACTTAGTAGTGTTTAGCAGTGTGACTGCTTGGGGAGGGAAACTGTTCATCATTCTGGTAGTCCTTCCTTGGAATGATGTGTATCTTCTTCCTGAGGGTAGGAGGTCAATCAAGTGATGAGCTGGATGTGATTGGTCTCTGATGCTGCTGTGAGAACGGCGCAGGAGGTGTAGATGGTGGGGATGTCAGGCAACATGGCCCTGATGATTTTCCTAGCATTCTTTATTACATCCTAAAGAGCTTGCTGCTCCGCCCCAATGCAACTGATGAACCACACTGACCCGCAGTATGTCAGCACACTTTCAGTGGCACAGTGGCAATAATTTACCAGAAGCTTCGGCACCAGGTTTTTTTTCTTCAGGCGCTGTTGAGCTTTCCCAATCTTTGAGGACAGATCCTCAGTCGCTGCCATGCCCAGGAACTTGAAGTTGGCGACCTTCACCACTGCCTCGCCATTTGTGTAGTGTGAGGAGTGGTTGAGCTGACTTCTTTGGTCTTTTTGATGTTCAGAGCCATATTGTGACTGTTACACCAAACTGCCAGTTTTTGTACTTCATCATGGCGGGGTTCGGTCTGAAATAAAGGCTACAGGCTAGAAGGGACACAGCTACGGCGACAACAGTTGACTTAGGCACCAAAACGACTAGTTAAGTTTAGGAAAAAGATCATGGTTTGGATTAAAACACTCCAGAGGAACGAAAAAGTGTTTCCTAGGTGAAAGTATTTAGAGTATTATTTAGATTAGATTTAGCAAGATTCTGTGTAGTTTTGCGGCCGCAGCTGTATCCTTTCTAGCCATGACCGAAATTCAGCTATAGTGCAGTGCCCGTTTGGAGCGCGTGCCTGTTTGGAACAGGCCTGATTGCTTGGTTCCCAGACATTTTTAATTTTAAATTGGCAAAAACGTGACCGAAAATGCAGTTATAAAACGCTTGGTTCCCAGTATTGCTGCTTGCATCTTTACAATTTGGTTCTCATTCACCCATTCACATAGTGGAGCTGCCATGCAAGGCGTCAGCCCACTTCATGACGCGTCCGTAGTCTCACTGCTGCTCCTCTGTCAGAAGTGACGGAGAGAGGTGACTGTGACGGCAGCTACACAGAAAGGGCTCCCGCTCGCAGAACAATACTGCCGTCTCTCTTCTACAGAAAGTCGCTAGATTTGTTGTTAGTCACTTCAAAGTAGCTGATGGGGTATGAAAAATCGCAATATCTTGCAAGAAATTCCTCGATTTATAAACTTAGCACAAAAAGTAAGGAAATTTGTGTTTGGTAGATTATTTCTCTGTGGTAACTATGCTTTTTGGCAATAAATCTTATACTGTTGGAAAGCCTGTTTAGTTCCCATTCAAATGGTGCCCCATTTGTAAGGAACATCCATTTGTGGGATGAGCAGCAGCACTGAGTATGTGGGTTGGGCCCATGAAAAATTTGCCAAATCTTCTCTGCCAATGCCAAACAGCTTATTTTACCATTGACTCATTTGGTGTTTGGTGGATTGGATGATTGAAGTTTGAAGAAACAAGACATATTGGCAATTTAACAATTTATCCATTTCACAAAAAGGAGCCTCAGTAGCGTGTGGAAGAACCATACACAGCCACAACAGCCTGGCACCTCCTCCTCATGCTGGTCACCAGCCTGGTCACACACTGCTGTGGGATGGCATCCCATTCTTCAACCAGCATTTGTTGCAAGTCAGCCAACGTGGTTGTGTTGGTCACTATGGCACGAACAGCAGCTGACCCCACAGGTGTTCAATGGGGTTGAGGTCAGGACTGCTGGCACATTCTGGAGGATGTCTCTGATAAATTTAAACCCCGCCCTGTGGGGGCGAGCGTTGTGATCTTGGCGGATAGAGTTCGGTCCCAGACTGTGGAGATATGGGATTGCCAGTGGTTGCAGAATCTCATCTCTATATCTCTCTGCATTGAGATTGCCTCCAATGATGACAAGCCTCGTTTTTCCAGTGAGGGAACCATTACACTGCCTCCACCAAAAGGTGTTACTCTATCGGTGCAGTAATCAGCATAGCGTTCTCCGCGTCTTCTCCACACTTTGACCCTACGATTCAACCGCCGTAGGCTGAATCTGGCCTCATTACTGAACATAACGTTCCTCACATGTTCAGGTTCCAGTGCACGTGTTGCTGACACCAGCGCAAACGGGCCTGATGGTGAAGGGCAGTCATGGCAGGACTCCTGGCAGCCCTATGAGACCGGAGATTGGCCACGTGCAGTCTGTTTCGGATTTTCTGGGCAAAGAGCCGTCGGCCATATCATCCTGCAAACCTTGACTGCAAATCTGTAGAAGACAGCCTACGGCACCTAAGTGCTGACAGGGTGAGGAAATGGTCTTCTTGGGGTGTTGTCTTCTTGGGACGCCCACTTCGCGGCATGTCTTTGACATCCCCAATTATATGGAACTTGGCCTTCAGTTTGGAGATGGTACTAGGGCTCACTCCAAATAATACCACAACTTGTTTTTGCGGACCACTAGCTTGAAGTTGCCCTATCGCAAGGGCCCTATCCAGATCAGTCAAACGCGGCATGCCGATTCTTGGAGCAGAAACTTACTGACTGTAGCTGTACTTAGTAGGGCCCATGCTCACAGGTGCTGCCATTCAGGCACCTGATTGGCAGCACCTGGGGGTACCAGAAGGTCAAAACAAGTGTCAATAGCAACAGCAAAATAAGCGCTGCTACTCATCCCACAAATGCATGTTCCTTACAAATAGGGCACCATTTGAAAGGGAACTAAACAGGCTTTCCAACGGTATAAGATTTATTGCCAAAAAGCATTGTTACCACAGAGAAATAATCTGCCAAACACAAATTCCCTTACTTTTTGTGCTTAGTTTAGTTGGATTAATTATTCAAGCTAAAACTATAAAAGTTAAAGGTCCCATGGCATGACAATTTCACTTGATGAGGTTTTTTAGCATTACTGTGAGTTCCCCTGCCTATGGTCCCCCAGTGGCTAGAAATGGCGATAGATGTAAACCAAGCTCTGGGTATCCTGCTCTGCCTTTGAGAAAATTAAAGCTCAGATGGGCCAATCTGGAATCTCCAGATTGGAGGTTACCTCCCCTTTCTCTGCTTTGCCCGCCCAGAGAATTTGGCCCGCCCATGAGAAAGAGAGAGACGTCATGGCTTGAAAACAAGTGAAGCATGGCAGTTGGTCAAGGCCACACCCCCACCCTCCACCTTGCCCCCCCCTCTCTCCACCTCAGTAGCATTTGAAGCTACAGACACAGAAATGGCACATCCTAAGTAAAGCTCATTGTGGGACTGGCTCTAGTGGCTGTAATTCTGCACCAAGGCTGAATTTCGGGAAAGAGACTTCAGATACAGTATTAGGGGACCACTAAGGTCTATATAAAAGAGACTTCAGATACAGTATTAGGGGACCACTAAGGCCTATATAAAAGCATCCAAAAAGCAGCATGTCATAGGAACTTTAACTAAACATGCTTGTCCCTTTGGCAGTTCCCTTTGGCCCACATCATGCCTCCACCAACCCTTAGCGACATGTAATTTTGTATGATATGAGTCATGTTTTATCCCTTCCTATCATGAACATTTAGCCCTCACATTACACAACACATTAAAAGTGACATTTATTTCTGCAATACTGAGATTCAAATTATACATCATCAAAGAGAGAGACAGTTTCATGAAATAAATGATACATTTCAACCCTGAGCCCTATCTGTCCAATAGAAATCTTTTGACGAGCAGTCTTTTAATCAAGGTCAGGGCTGTTTCAGATACAAGGGTAGGTAATTGTAATGCTCTCCTCCTCTTTTTACAATTACCACAAACACCACTGAATGAGGGAGTATTCACTCTGAATCTGGTCCCCTGTCATTTCATAGCATCTGCACCATTGTGATTAAATGCAAATGCCCTGTGTACAACAACAACAATCTGGAGTAAAAGGATCACATGTATGAGATGAGTAAATACAGGTTGAATCGGTACAAATTTGACATTTTTGAGTTGAGCTGGTGTTAGCAGCTATTTATAGACTAATACATGAATAAATCGTATTCATGAACTACGAGTGAAACAAAAGTTTGATCAGTTTAACCCTTAAAGCAACACTGGAGAACTTTTCCCGCTTCGGTCCCCCTACAGGTTGGAAGCGGAATTGTCCATTACTGCTGTAATAATGTCTCATTATGTCTCATTTGAACTACAGATCCGCTACCCATTCTGGCAAACTTGCATAATATGATGTAATGGACAATTCCGCTTCCAACCTGTATGGGGACCAAAGCGTGAAAAGTGTTGCTTTAACTTAAACCAAAGTTTATGATTCCCATAAACAACCCCAATGTGAAAGCAAAATAACATTTTAGCCTACTTTTTTTTTTTACATAGCATACAGGGAGGTGGTATGCCACAATGCCATAAGTGAAATTTCCTCACATCATTGGCAATGCAATTATTTTGTATCACTGAACACAAAATCAGAAGTTGCTGCACATTTTGACTTGCAATGTAGAGTGACTTTTTCTTTCCCCGATAACTTATTGATTAATTGAATCTGTTCCTGGCCACATATCTTTTTTTTTTTTTAAGCGGCATGAGAAGAAATAAAAATTACTTTGATCCAAAAAGGTAGAGAATGAACAAAAAAGTTTTTAACTTCAAACGGATCTGCCAACACATTTAAATTAAACTGATAAGCAATACAAGGGCCGTTGCTGATCTTAACCAAGTAACTTATTTGCATGTCCTTCAAACCTGCAGGAGAGCTATAGGGGAACAGCAAAGGAAAACGCTGAGGCTGACATGTCTTAATAATTAAGAGATGGGGAGAGTTCATAAGTTCGAGTGAGAGAGAGAAAGTTGGAGCGGGAGAGCTAAAGCGTATGTCCTTGTGTGTAATAATGGAAGAGTTGGAGAACAAGGGAAAAGTTGGAAAGACACTCTTTAACATCCTGTTGTCCATTATGCAACACTATTCTGTATTCTCGTCGTGAATTCATGATTTCAGAGCAGATAATTACTGAAGCTTTGTGTGATGAAACCTTTTTCAAAAGTCGTTCAAAAGACTTAAAAAAAAACCTGTAATCCCAGCACAGTCATGTAGTTGGCAAGCTGATATCAGCCCGTTCATGTTTGGCTAGGCTACATGTTGCCTAGCAACACAAGCAGCAGGAATTCTATAGCACAGGAACTATTTGTGATATTTATAACAAAAGAGTTAGATCAAAAATAAGTTAGACAACCAACAACAACAAAAACATAAAAAGATTATTATTTCAGGAACTGTGTATGGTATTAGACAACACATATAATGGATGACACTGTGGCCACGTCTTCCATTAAACCTGCAGAACGTACCTCTATGGGTTTGATGCCTTAGATAATACATGTATCCTAACAAGGGTAAGAAATGATTTCTTGCTTTATTTTTTATGTGTTTTTTGAATTTATTGTGCACCACATGCTACATATACAGAGAGAGACTTGAAGGGGCTGCTCCTAATGCGGCCAGCCATCACCTTCATAAATCATAACGCTCAGGCACAGATAAACATGCATGTGCATGCACTTACATAAATATCTGCACACTGAGACCTTTCGGCAGGAACGTGCTCAGTTTGCTCCCAGCCACAACTCACTGGGTCAGATTTCCTCAGGGAGATCTTTGAGCTCTACCTTTACACTACAGTTTGCATCTCTTGCTTAATGCGTACACACACAAAATCACTCTCTGTTTAACTTCCAATGATCCTCTTTTAGAACAGCTTACTCTCGCTAGCCCACTTACATATGGGTCACTACAGCGGGGCTTCTAATGAAATATTGTGTGTGTTGTTCGACATAGGGATAGTGTAGAGGGTGAACACACATAAGCTGAGTTAAGCTTGTTTTTGAGCTTGTTTCTTTTCTTTTAGATACAGTAGTTACTCAACACATAATAGAGACTCAGGCATAATAGCATTATACATTTGAGTTACACAAAAATAGACTCATTTTTGAAACAGCATTTGCTAGAAGTCCATCATGGCTGGTACAACTGTAGATGTTCTTAGTTTGAATTAGGTGATGAGGTCATTCAAATAAGGTGTTTAACTTCAGTTATCTGTACATCTAGTGATTACATGCAGGTTGTAGTGATGCGTTTGTGGTATTATATCCATACAGTTTTGCATGTTTTCCTTTATTGGTATCCTGTAAATGTCTGATTGCTGTCATTGCAAAGTTTGCATTTTCAGTCTAATAAAAAGGTATGGCTGGAGGCAAAATATTGCACTTGCTGACAAGATGTATATATTCATACAATGATGCTCTTACCACCAATATTAAATCATGGTACATATTCAAAAATAGATGGGGATGTATTTCAAAACGAGCTACACATATTTTATGCCCTCTATTAAAGGCAGGATTGGTAACTATTTCCAATATACACTTCTTTTATATATTGTTTGAAATGGTCTTTCCACCCAAACAGCAATAAATAAATGATGGGCTCTGAAAAAGCGAAAATGATCCGTCATCTGTAGCTGCTGTAATTCTGTAAAAACGCCCACCAATCACTGCCTAGCGGTTCGCTTGGAAAGAACCAATGGAATTCCTCCTTGGTCCGCTGTGCGTACTCTACCCCTCCCGTGTACGAGCCTGAGCTCAAAGCGTGTTGTCGCCGCATCGCTAACAGTAGTCATGTTTTTTTTTAAAGGTCCAATGTGTAGGAATTTCTCCCATCTAGCGTTGAGATCATATATCACAATCAACTCTCTCCCACCATGCAGTTAAGCTACGGTAGCCTTCACGCTTCAAAAAGCCGGTCTCTTGCTCTTTTCAATATCCTTTTTCTGGGAGAAGAAGAAGACTCCTGTTCCTGAAATTTGGATTTTAAATACGTGTGGTCCTCCATGTTTCCTTCTTCAAACTTGCCTGGGCCGGGAAGCTACGATACCCATTAGCAGCATTAGCAGCACCTGTGAGTTTATCATGTGACAGTGAAAACGCGAAAGGCGGAGCAGTATGTCCTGTATGTCCCTTACCGGCTAACATATTTCAAGATGCTGCATGAATATGGAGCGTGTACCCCAATTCATGCAAATGCAAATGTAAAATTTAAAGCCGAAATGAATACTTGGAATTGATGGTGGTGGTAAATATTAATGAAAAAGGACAAGTTTGTGAACGGGCAACACAGATTTTGATAAACACGTTACACACTGGACCTTTATACGTTCGGTATGATAATATTAGGTGTTTGCTTACCGGTGAATGAGACATGAAGTAAAATTGCGGCCTATTCTCCGCTCTGCTCTGAAACAGCGACGCAGCAGTGCTCATGCACATCTGTGTGTGCGTCGGAGCCCCGAGGAGATGCTACTTTCATATCTTGCCAGCTTTTCAACATTACCAACCCTGCCTTTAATGTGCTGTGTTAATAGTCTGGCCTGAATGCTTAGAACACAATTAGAATTGTGTCAAACCATTAACAGGAAATCCATTCATTTACCTTTAATTTCCACTGGACTCTGTCTCGTTATCAAAGAGAGCATCCCAATTACTCCAAACCAACTTCTCCAGACATTTACCGACATCTTTGTTCACGGTGGTCTATCGACCGATACGTTCTTTTACCAGCTACCGAAACATCAAACAACAACGTACCCATACTGCAACTTATTAAGACAGAAATATCACTTGATCTTGGTTAAATCAGAGGACTGAATATGTGTTTGTGTGTCTGAGAGAGTGAGAGCTTAAGAAAAAGTGTAAGGATCTGTGTTGCTGAGATCAAGAGCTTATACAGGCATCAGCTCCCCAGGAAGAGCGTCCTTATCAATTGTTGTTTTTCTCTAAGCAGGAATAAGCTTGGTTGTGATGCTTTGATTCTCAGTCCTTTGTCTGTATCGTATGTGGAGATTATAGCTCATCCATGTCTGCCATGATCTCATTTGACAGGAGTGTGTGAATCTAAAACAGACATGACAATACCCACGACACATATGCACATACAGTACATGATTACAAATGAGCAGCTTTGTTCATACATACAGTACATGCATAGATACTGGAAATGTTCTCCAGACCAAAGTTGCAGTGCACACGTATTTTAATTGTCCCATTAACTTTAGACAAAGAATTGACGCATTTGGTCCATATGTCATTGCCTGCCTCTCTTTTTATGGTCTTTATGGAAAAAGAAAAGAGCATGAAACATCACTCAAGCACACAGGCAATGGGGTGGGGAGATAGAACAGGGTAATTGGAGCCCTGAGTGGAGTAAGAGGTATGTGATCCCTTTGAGAGTGGCTGGCATGTGTCTGTTTCATCCAGATGTCCTAACTGAGAGCAAACTAATTACATCATGTTTTTAGCCTGCTAATTAGCATCCTAATTAAAAACACATAAAGGCGTCAGAGGGGGTGGAAGAATGTAGGGACAGCTCTAGACATGTAACCTGCATTCTTGAAAAGACCAGAAGTGAAGTCTAAGAAGTGTTTCCCCTCTGGAATGCCTAGATAGGCAGGGGAGAAACAACATTTATAATCATGCACTTTTTAATGATGTTATAAGCGTTTGTTGTACATGCGATCATTTCAAAGCAATGTGGACAGACCAACGCGACTCAGTTATATGTGTAAGACTCATTGTTTTCACAGATATTCATTTTTTGGAGAAGCAGCAACATCTAAATGTCCCCGACTATGACTGTACGTATAGTTTTACTGCATGTTACTGTACAGGGAAAGTCAGCTCAAATGATATTGTAACACATTGAAACTCCTCAGAATGTTCCCAGACTATGACCATTTCAATTCAAATTTCAAGTTATTTTACTGTACAGGTTGTTGTTTTTTAATTAAAAGGGAAAGTCACCTAAAAATATGTATAACATATAAAATGTCCTCACGTTGAAACTCTCCTAAAATCATTTCAGAGGTTTTTAGGATGACCTTGACTAAGACAATAGTAATTTCATATCTCACTCCAAACTATAGTGAAAGGTTGGAAGCCCTTCGAAACACAACTGTCCTTGTGAAACTCTCTAAAGCAAAGAGTAAAATGCTGTCAAGCTCATCAATCAACCTACCAACCTTTCTTTATTCTTTCACTTTGCTTTATTTAGTTTTAACATCTTTTGATCCGAAACATCCTCCAAAGTACGATATATTGAATATTCACACAAACAGAACTTCTAGTTAGGATCCCCAATATGAGTCAGTTTTCAGTTTTTGCATATGTGTTTTTACAGAACTCTCCCTCACTGCTTTAATGTGTGGGAGAGCCTGGCTAAGATTAGTGGGAGTTTTTACCAATAATATCGTCCAGGACTGTTCATAGGATGTAAGAGGGCCTTCTATGTACATTAATTAAATCCTTTTAGCAATCATGAAAGGGGTACTGCGTGTTTCCATATCAATGCACACTAGTCCGGGGGACAGTTCTAAAATTGTCCAGTCCCTCCAACACATGGATTTCACACCGCAGGTTGGACGCTGTTGGACGTTTATCCCTTGTGACAATGTCTTTGGGGACTGACCAGCATGGTGGCTACATCAGCCAAGTAATCTTTGCTTAACAAGGGGAAGTTTCCAGCCTGAAACCGCTAGAATTCCTGCCAGCTTCTCATGTCTTACTTTTCCAACAACTAGAAGCTCATGCGGGGGAAGAAAGGCATAAAGGGGCCTTTTTTTGTTATAGTGTGTGTGCAAACACAACACTCCCCAGGGTAGATTGTTAAGGGGTGGTCAAAGATCCACAAAGGACAGTGGGTGTTTGTCCGTGAGGCAAACAAATGCTCTGTCTCTCTCCAGTCAGACTAAAATTTTCAGGATGTATCTTGTCAGCTATATTGGCTTGTTTCTGGAAATCACATGAGCCTCGGCATTTCATATGCCTGAAATGTCCTCTGTGGCAGATGAGATTTCTTATGTCCCAGTGGCAGGTTCTGTGAGATAAAGCCAACAGCTACTGTACGCAGTGGTGTAGTCTAGTTTTTTTGTAGTGAGTGTACTGTGATCTTTCCCTCCCAGCTTCATAATCGCCAGTCCCAGAGTGACGCGTCCCAGAGCGACAACCCCATAAGTATTTTAGAACGTTATCGCGTATAGCATCAGCCTTATCTGGCTCATTTTCTGTAGTTTCTGTACCGTTAACGTCTGCTGCAGTGTCACTCGAAGCAGAAGTATAGTTTAATGGGCAGGCTTACCCAAATACTGTGTAGTTTAAATTAGCTTTCGTTTCAAGTGTGATTCAAGTGATTCACATTAATTCATTTCAAATTTGCACAGAGAATGACTGCCAAGCAACTGTGTTGTTGTTCCTATGCGACTCGCAACACAGGCGGGGTGAATTTATGAACGCAAGTGTGAAAGTTCTGTCACAAAAAACAATCGTTACATATCGTTATCCTTGCGCTTTTGTAAGTGGGTATACGGAAATCCTTGACTTTTCCTAGTGGGTATATGGCGTATACCTGTCTATCACTACATCACTGACTGTATGCTTCTACCACGCGCTGCTGTGCTGCATTGGTGGGAAGGAAGGACCCATGACCATAGTGTTTGCCAAGTTTATCCTGGACCCTTGCCAGCTCGTCTTAGCTCCCACTTTGGCTTGAACCAAGGAAGCTACCTTGGCCTTGCTTTTAGAGATGAAGAAACTCCCATCATTTTCATTTTATGTTGTGTTCATGAGAGTAGAAGCAGCATTTTCAAAGGCTGCCACACGCACGTGGAGGAAGACAATGCTCCATCAGATACATTAAGAATGTAGCTCTGTTGTGAAAGGTCACTGATTAAATGTTAAAAAGACCAAGGATGGGGCGGCCTCTAGCTCACCCAGTAAGAGCGTTCGCCCCGTGTTGGCTGAGTCCTGCAGCGGCACGGGTTCGAATCCGACCTGCTGCCCTTTGCTGCGTGTCATCCCCCATCTCTCTCCCCCTTTCATGTCTATCCACTGTCACTACAAAATAAAGGGAAAACCCTCCAAAAAAGCATCTTTTCCATAGTCAGTAGACTATGGATATGTGTATGGACTTTAGACGTCATCACTCCAACCCTGTCAACACTACAGTTAATGGTCGGGATGTAGAAATTGTTGAATCATGCAAGTATTTAGGCAATATAATTGATAATAAGCTGAGCTTTGAATGTAACACTAATACGTTGCGTAATAAAAAAGCCAGCAGCGCCTTTTCTGTCTGAGGAAGCTAGCAAAGTTTGAAGTTGACAGATCCCTGATGACTTTGTTTTATAGATCTTTTATTGAGTCAATTTTTACTTTTTCTTTTATCTGTTGGTTGGCTTCACTTATTCTAAAACAGAAAAATGCATTAATGCACAATCGAACTAGAGTTCGTTTGCCCTGCTGGTGCGGTTCGTCAGGGCAGGTGAGAACACGGCAATCGAACTCTGGTGCGCATCAAAAGCGGACC
Organism: Sander lucioperca; assembly: GCF_008315115.2. Classification (NCBI taxonomy): domain Eukaryota; kingdom Metazoa; phylum Chordata; class Actinopteri; order Perciformes; family Percidae; genus Sander; species Sander lucioperca. The sequence continues at coordinate 24,290,858 of NC_050186.1, read as the reverse complement.
AAACAAGCGTACCGAGACCTGCTTGAAGAGGTGGTCTTGGTACGCTTTCATTCGAACTCTGGAGCTTTTTGTTTGTGATGAGAACATGATCCGTACTCGAACCGCACCAACTATATGTACTCCGCAAGTCTGAGCTAATGTCTCCTGTAGTCAGGTGTGTTTAGCAATCTGCGATGCAGAAGGTCATCAAACTGTAGCAGCTTGCAGTGTTTCTATCACAGAAATAGACTGCAGTCAAGCTTCCCGTCCGTCACTCGTATCTCCATGGTCAAACCAGCTACCGCTAAAATTGGAGACAGACACCGGCAGAGCAGTGCGAAGTCTCGGTGACCAGAGCAGACGTAGTCACGTCTCTTGCGAAACAATGTCTGATAATTTTAATGAAATGAGCTGGATTGACCACTAGACCAGAACACAGGACCTTCTTCCTGTATTTACTTTCTTGCTCCTACCCCCAGACATATCCGACCAATAAGAGGGCTGGACGTTCTTGCCTGTAATGACGCATTTTGGCACGCTTGGATTTTTCCAGGTGTGAAACCAAACCAAACCAAACTGACCGAGGGCAAATCGCTCCAAGTTTACTAACTCACCAACTGATTCGGACCAAAGCAAATGAACTACAGGTGTGAAAATGCCCTAAGTGACTGATAGGAACAACAATCTTTGAAATTGGTCCAGTATTCTGCAGGGTAAATCCAGACAGCTAGCTAGACTATCTGTCCAATCTGAGTTTTCTGTTGCACGACTAAAACAACCTTTGAACGTACACGTTCCACCAAAACAAGTTCCTTCCTGAGGCTATTTTGCAGCGGCACCGTTGCTTTGTCTGGCACTTAGCGCGGCCCAAGACAATTGTGATTGGTTTAAAGAAATGCCAAAAAACCAGAGCACGTTTTTCTCCCATCCCGTAATGCTGTGTGGACTAGCCCTCCTCTGCAGCGCTGTGGAGGAAGGTCTGGCAATGCGAGACTACCGTAAGTCTTATCGTCTCGTCACATGATCAAATAGAGACTTGACTTTGGACAACATCACCATACATATTACCCAGCAATCATCACTGCATATCTTTATATATCAGATATACTGTACCAAAGGAATTATTCATTTCAAGGGTGCAAAGTTGTCACCTTTCAGTGAAAATCCCTGTTTTGAATCCAAAATCGGTTGTTTGTGTGATTTGTGTCGATCCAATGAGTTTATTTTTTTAAGTGCTCTAAACCGATGTCCCCCCTTACAATAACATTATAATTATAATAATATAATAATAATTAGGCCAACATTAATTCTAGGGTTAGCTTCCCCCTATCTTCATGCTAAATTCGAGTCCACACAAAGCCTTTACAGATTGCTACTGACTACTTAACTAAAATGAATTAAAACTATGACGGCGCTGGGTTGCCTTTTCGAGGGCATGTACTGTATAGCAACTCCCCTTCAGTAACCAGGGGATTCCTCCATGTGCATACACCTTAAATGGGGTATGATCGGGTTAAGCGTCTGCGCGTGCTTCAACTGCCCCTCCCCACTCCCCTGGAGTGGTTTTTTAAACCGTAAATAATCGGTCGGTGCTGTGGGTACAACAAAACAGCTATTCATGAATAAGCGGGCCAGCGGCAGCAAAGAGCCTACGGTCCATCTGTTTTACTCCCCGCCGAGGCAGAAGCGGACACCGGGAGATGGCTAAACAGATTGTCTGTCTCCACCTGACACTGGTTAACGTTACTGATATAATGAGCCCAAAGGTTGTCAGTCATTTGGCGAGAACACTGTGCGTTCCTACGCTGTGACAATCGTGTGTAAATTAAACATTACGTTGTTAAATTTTAATAATTTAGTGGCGGTCAGTATCATTTTGACATTTGAAGAGAAAGCCAGTTGTGCGTTGCAGAGCGCCACCTACTGTACCAGAGGTAGAGTTACCCCTGTTATTCTTCCCATTCTTCCCACCTCATGTATACGCGAGAACTGGCATAACCTGGTTATTCAGTTAACCAGGGTAAGATACCCCGGTTAGTGCTGTGCATGTAAACGCACTGATGGTTGAAGGGCCTGCACTGCCTGCACAGTCTATATTTAGGCCCCTGGCAGCGACACTTATTCCTTGCCGTCATGAAGGAAGCGAGCGGCCAGTCTTGAATACCGGCAGCAGAAGTGATGAGGATTGTTGTAGTCTTAGGACAAAAATATGCACAGGCATCCTGTCCTTTCATGCAAAGTGATGTAAAGAAGCACCGTCTTCAACTTATGGCTGAAGGCCATCAGATGATGATTGGCTGTTGGCAATGCAAGTGTTTAAAGTGGTGTGAGAGGCAGAGTGAATTACAATACTCCTCATTAACTAAGCACTTGAAGAAAATCATGTTAAAGGAACATAATGAGTTTTCGCAAATAAACTCAGCTGCTTCCGTGACGCAAAACATTTTAGCTTTGCTGAATACATTATGACAGTAACAAAGCTACAGAAAAACAAGACAAGGAACGTTTTGCTCTTGTTGTGAAAATGGTGGGCTTTTGTTGTCAGATAATGCATAATGAGCCACATAACAGTTGGCGCTGTGAACACTGTCTTACAAGAAATGCACTACTGTATCGTGATTTGTGATTTGTGCTACTTACATAATCATGGAGTTACTGTATCTTCTCTAATTTCCACACTTATACCAGGTAAACAAGGCTGTCAATTCCAGCGCATGCTCCATTATAACAGTTACAGTTGCAATTAGGCAAAACTGTTATATTAAATACTGTGTAATGATAACATTTAAATGGGTAGATAATCAACTAATTTCATCATTTGGCTAGTCTTTTTCCACCCCCTGATAGGGTGGTGTGTGTGTGTGTGTGTGTGTGTGTGTGTGTGTGTGTGTGTGTGTGTGTGTGTGTGTGTGTTTTAACTATATTCGTGGGGTCCAAAAACCGGGAGTCCAGTATACTTGTGGGGTCCCGACAGCTTTGTGGGGCCAAAATGCTGGACCCCACAACTTTAAAGGGCTGTTTGAGCTGTTTGATGCATTAAATCAATGACAGGTCCCCACAAAGATAGTGCCACAAACCTGTGTGTGTGTGTGTGTGTGTGTGTGTGTGTGCGTGTGTGTGTGTGTGTGTGTGTGTGTGTGTGTGTGTGTGTGTGCTTGCGTGCGCATGCACGCCTGTTCAGAGGGGTGCGTGTGCCTCAGCTTTTGTGTGTGTGCTGCTTGCTTCAGAGTTCACATTAAGGCACATGTGTTCACAGAAGCAGCCTGAGCATCTGCTGCAAGTTGTTTCTGTTTGTGTTCTCTGGCGAAATTGTCTAAGGGATGACAATTTGTGCAGCTGTCTTCCTTTCACTCATATCCACCTGAGAGGTTGATAAAGAGTTGAGTGAAGGCTCATCAGCCCGTTTGATAACGTTTAAATAAGAGTTGTGCTCAGGGCATTCTCGTCTGAGCCCTGTGTTACAGAGATCTGCTTCACACTGACAACAGTCTCAGCTCGAGTAGGAAAAAGTTGAGCTGGGATAATTTTGCGAGCAGATTCTCAAAGCTTTAGAAATTGCTTAGCCTGGCAAAATTGCATGCAGCAGTTGTGTTCTTAAGGCAACTTTACCTGTTTTGCAAAAAAGGCTACTTTAAAGGTTAAGTTGTAAAGTGGAGGTTTTTTTTAGAGCACAGATGCTCAGTGGCAAACTTAGATATGTAGGCGCTGTGTGTGTGTGTGTGTGTGTGTGTGTGTGTGTGTGTGTGTGTGTGTGTGTGTGCCTGCCTCTGCCTCTTTCAGTGTGAAGATCAATTCAAAGCTTGTGGCTCTTAAATGAGAGTAAAATGTAAAAATCTCTCACAAATTTCAACATCTCAACAAGCTTGAGTTGACCTGCGGGAAAGCGTTGACATTTAAAGGTCCCGAATTATTCACTTGTCAGGATTTAAATTTACTATTTCTAGTGATACGAATATGCTATGTGATAGGAACGGGTCTATTTATTTCAAGTGGACATATACTGACTGTAGAGATGTGACCACACGTTGTATTGGGAATATGAGGACATGTTCAGGCAATCTATTTTTGCATTATTGAAAATGGGGTTGCTCCCATGATTTTTTTTGCATCCTTTTAGCTAGTGAGTGAATAAGGAAAATGCTCTTTATTCAATTGTTGTAATCACAAAGTATCCTACTATATGTAGATTACCTTTCTTTTGTAAACACATTATGTAAAACGTAGAGCTGCTACTATAAATTATTTTCATTGTCGATTAATCTGTTGAATATTTTCTGAATTAATCGATTAATTTGGTCTATAAACTGTTAGAAAATTGTGAAACATGTCGATCAGTGTTTCACAAAGCCAAAGACGATGTCCTAAAATGTTTTGTCCACAGATCAAAGATCAGATTCAGTTTACTGTCATAAAGGGAGTGAAGAAACTAGAGAATATTCTCATTTAAGAAGCTGGAATCAGAGAACTTTGACTTATTTTCTTTTTTAAATTACTCAAACTAATTTAATACTTGACAACTAATTGATTAAACCATTAGTGTTTGCACCTTTAATAACAATCCATCGGGAAACAAAATTCTGGGGAAAAAAAGTACACTCTGTTGCTGGCCCGTGTCATGTTATTAACTTCCATACGCTGTTGTGTATAGTTATATTCCAGCTATTGTTGTGATGCCAATCAATGCTTGACTAGAGGCTAATTGGAATATCTATTGTTGCACACAGAGTGGCACAAAGTGACAAAATGTTTAGGTGGGCAGCTTCAATTGAACCGCTATTTCAAATTTAATTACTTCCGCTTAAATTGAAATTTCCAACATGAACACTTGTGCGAGTCCTCTGTGTTGAGCTTTCATTTTATCTCCGAGAGACATTAGGGAAGTCTCTCCACCTCAGCCTTCCCCAGCTATCTAAGTACACGGGATTTCATCATCTGCTTAATTGCTTACCCTAATTTGCTTTGCTGGCACTGTCACAGCCCCATTGTACTGTTATCAAATCACTGGACACTGTAATTAACTTTACATTGTAACCACCACCTCTGTAACTGGCACAGACTAGCTGTTAAATGCTTTCTCACTTTATTGTCTTTTCTTCTTTTTTCCTTCCCTTGCAGAACGAGTACACGTGCCCACGCCCCCTACCCGGTGCCTGGCTGGGAGATGTGCCTACCATCCATTAACCCCTAAAAGGAACTGCTTTGGATGGTGCAGCAAACCACGAGCATACAGAAGAGAGAGAGAGAGAGAGAGAGAGAGAGAGAGACATATACAGTGAACCCATCAGGATCCTACTCCCACATTTCACATTCTAGGATACATTTCAAATTGTCCTCCACGCTAACAAGGGCAACTACTGACCACGACAAAGAGGAGATAATAGTTTTTTTTTTGTTTTTTTTTATTATTTCTTCTTAAGATTTTATAATATCTTTTTTTTGGCCTGTGGTCTTTGGTCATCGGCTTTGCTGCATTCCGTCATGCTTCATCACGACACGTTCATCATACTGACACGGATGGTTGTGGAATTGCAGTCCCATGTTGAATAGCAGAGCCTTGGAAGTGCACCAATGGATGGTTAACACCAACATGGGAGCTTATTGTCTCCATGAGGACAGCGTGGCATTGTTTTAAACACAGGGCGAGAGACTGTACACATTCAAGAGGCTTTAAAAAAAAAAGTGTAAACTGAGCAATGAATCATTTATAATGAAAATGCACTCAACAGGTGGCTCTGGCCGCTTTGCTAACACAGCTGTGTATAATTTAAAGTGAGTTTCCATGTTTTGATGCCATGTGAAACATCATGTTATCACATTTCAATACTTTTTTTATTTTTTTAAGAAAGACTTATCAAAGGCTAGGATGGTGTTAATGTGCCTCATTGGAGCAGAAACATTACGAAAGGGGTTTGTGTGCACCTGTCAGTAAGGAGGCGTCTGCTCCGTCAGGTGGAAATCAAGGCAGCAGCTGGAACATTGTTTGAACGCCGTGAAAAGCAAACTCCCCCAGCCAATGACCTTGATCATGATGTTTTTTTGTTTGTTTGCTTTTTTTTTTTTTAAGAACACTTTTTCTAAGTTGTTTCTAATTGCAATCAAACATCGACTGTCTAGTTTGATTTGAAGGACAGTAAGGGCAATCAGAAGCAAAAAGAGGGGAAAAAAAAAAGAAAAAGCTCCTATCAGGGGGGAAATGTAATTTTCTGAAATTATGATGTTGTTAATGTTGTACTTTATGAATATGTGTTTCTGCCATTTTCAACACCAAATACCAAAGAGCCAAATGGAGCATTTTTTTGGCTCTCTCCCAACCATGGGTTGTAACAGATCCAGGATTTGCTCCCCTAAAAATAAATCCAGGAAAAATCAAAAGAAGCCTCAACTTCCCCTCACGTCCAGCAGTGCTGCGTTGCCCAATTGGCTTCTTTTATTTTTTTTTATTTTTTTTAAATGTGTGTAATGTGTACGTCTTTGTGAACAAATGATCTTGCAACGACAGTCTTCATTGGTAAGATCTTGTCTGAAAGACAACTTCGAGCACTGCTTACAGTTTATGACTTCTGTTGAATACATGCTTCACATTCTCCCCTCGAAGAGACTGCAGATGTTGCTGTGTGCACTCCGCGTGTGCTTGTGTTTCATACGTTATGAGTTCTGAATTATATTTGAGATGCACTGAGTTGTGAATTGTTTGTTTCAACCTTCAGACGTAATCTTTCTACACCGGAAAATGATAATTTTCTATTGTAAATTTCTGTTCCCCCATTTGTTGATATTTAGTATAAGCAGCTGTATTCTTTGTTCACTTTCAACAGTATGTTTTTTAATGAAAATAACGACTTTATTGGTGAGCAATATGAATTCGTCAAATTAAAATATTCATTAATCATTTTTTGGTGTTCAAGCTCTGTGTGTGTATGAAGCATTTTCTTGTGTGTGTGTGCACACTGTAATTTAAAAAGGCGTGTACACTGTTCCATGTCTCCATTCACGCCTGTTGGAATCTGTCTTTTTCCCCACAGTTCTCAGGTGACGAGGCTGTCACATCAATATTAGCCTCATTAAAAATGGTGCAGGGTTAGTCTGGATCAATAACAACTTAATTGACTGGATAATTGGATGCCCCTCGCTTTGCAAAACTCTGTTCGTTTCGGAAAACAACAAACTTCGAGCTAGCGAGCTACACGCTGAAAATGGCAAGTTTTGAAGAAAATTTGGATTGTGCCACAAGGCAGGCCTGCTTGATTCATTCGGGGAATTATTGTAAAGATTAGCAAAGAATAGGTTTGACGTTAGGGCATTTACTATCTAACTGGGACGTTTCGGGACCGATTGTGGTAGGATTGCTGTAGACGAAGTAACGTTATACACGGCGATACACTGGTAAGAGCAAATTGCATTTAACCATGTATCCAGCTAATTTATATAGCTCACGTTACTGTATTGTGTGAAAAGTTAACTTCATCTAATATTGTATGTGGTGTTTTTCTTTTATCGGGGTGCAAATGTTCCACCTAAACAAGTTCCTTCCCGGGGCGGCCTTTAGCTCACCCAGTAAGAGTCCTTTGCAGCGGCGCGGGTTCGAATCTGACCTGCTGCCCTTTGCTACGTGTCATCCCCCATCTCTTTCCCCCTTTCCTGTCTATCCACTGTCACTATTTAATAAAGGGAAAAGCCCCCCAAAAAAATCCCGAAACCTGTTTGCAGAGCCAGCGTCGCTGCGTCCGGAGCTTAGCGCCACCCAAGACGATTGTGATTGTTTTTTTTAATGAAAATAATGACTTTTTTGTGTTCCAGTTCTATGTGTTAATGAAGAATTTTCTAATTTTGTGTGTGCACGCTCGCTGCCCACTGTAATTTCATAGGCTTGTACACTGTTCCATGTCTCCATTCACGCCTGTTGGAATCTGTCCTATTCCCCACAGATCTCCGGTGACGAGGCTGTCACATCAACATTAGCCTCATTAATTTAGAGAGCAGAGCATTGATCTCTGTTCGACCGTTCTGTTCACGGTGACGCTCACTGCGGGCCCTCTAATTACGCTTCTCGTGTAATGTGTTGCATATCTCAAGAGGGGGTCGTGCTTAGTGAATTTGCTCTACGTTCGCTGCTCTTGGAACACGTCAAACTGTCAGCTCAGAGGTCCAGATGGCCAATCTGCCTGGCACTCCCTGTGGTATTTTCACATCTCTACCTATCTCCCCCTTACTACCACACTACTCCCTCTCCCATCTTGTCTTCCTCTCTGTCGAGTGCCCACATCTCCCTCGCTTTCGGTTTCTTCATTGACGTTTTTGGTCAGTTTGCTGCATCTCTGTCATTTTTTTTTCTTCTTTTTTTCTGCTTCCTTCCTCTGTCTAAAAGAGTCAGTTCACCCAAATTACAGAAAGACAATTGTCCTCATCCCTGGTCTTATATAGCCATGCAGATTGTTTCAGTTTCACACTCACAACAAAACAATAGACAGTTTCACCAAAAACTGAACATTGTACCCTTCATGAAGATGCTGCTCCCAGCCCAATAAAAACGGGGCTGAATAGAAATTAGTTTGTGTTGCTCAAAGCATTTAGTTCCAGCGGGAATGCTGAGAGTGAAGTCTGTGGGTTATCTAGATTAACTGTGACATTGTTTCTGTAAAAAAATACGTTGCTGTAGAATTTGTCAACTGGGACTTTTGCACATTTTTTTGCACACACAAAGCACATTTTCAAACTCTTTGTTTTGCCTGACCAACAGTCCAAAACCCAAAGATATTTCATTTTAAATGATATAAAACAGAGAAAAGCAGAACATATTCATATTTGAGAGGCAGAAGTAATTTATCAAGCAACAATTCCAAGTATGTTCTTGTAAACTGAATATCTTTTGGGTTTTGGACTGTTGTTTGGGAAAGAAATATACATTTGAGGACTTCACATTGGACTCTGGGTAACTGTGTGAGTCCATTTTATAAAATAAATAAACTTTTTTTTTTCAATGGTGACAAATCAATCCATAATGACAATAATCATTAGTTGCAGTGGTGCATGAGAAATGTTTTTGGTTTTTGTTTTAAATTTGAGTGAACTGAGCTTTACATATCTCTTTCTTGTCACAAATATTGTATATCTCTGTCCTTGGTAGAATCTTCTGTATTTCTCTGTTCCCCCCGTCTTTTTCTGTGTGTCTGTCTTATCCGCTGCTGCTCTCTATGATCTCTGTAACGCAGTCTCCGTCCCTAGCGCTGCATGTGCTGTGGCAGCACAGACAGGGCTGTATGCCTGAGAGCAGACACCATGCATTATTCATGTGGCTTGGGCTCCCTGTTGACCCGAGTCCAAACAGTTGGCTGTCTATAACACTTCCACAGAAAGGCCCCAGGATGAAGCTGTTAAACTATAAGCCGACACACTGATGTCTCAAGCCACTGCCATGACATTGCAGACATTGTCTCTATCCACCATCTCAGATTAGATGATAGTTTAAAGTGTATGAAAACCTTTGAAGCAAAGACATGCACAAACAGGCCAAGCAAGGCAATGGATTACAATATAGAGACTTGAGAAAAGTTTAAATCAGATGTAACTTGGTTTGAGTTTATGGCACACTATATTGAAGATGACAACAAATGCAACATGTATCAAAATTGAAAATAGCCAGCTTCTGGTTGAAAGGGTATCCAAAAACTAGCAAAGATTTCAACGACCCTTGTGAGCCTTGATTTTTTTGGATTGGCAAAGGCGTGTAAGAAAACAGAAAAACAACCCCTTTGATTCCCATGTTCCTCCTCCTCCTCCTCCTCTTCCCGTTCTTCGCTTCAAACAAATGTGCCACTAATATCTTTGCCTAACCTCATGACGGCTGAGTCACCAACAAATCATGTTTCACATTTTTCATGTGAGTCATGCTCATTTGATTTGACACTTCAATGTGTTTTATTCAGGAGCAGTTTTTTTTTTTTCAACAGCAATACACATGCCTCTCTAGGAATGCTTCCCAATCACTCATAACCTCATATAATCTCCAACTTGGAGTGCAGCTCACTGGGTGGCTTTCACTTGACTGTAATTATGACTGTCGGCGCAATTAGTCAGCGACTGCATGAGAGAAATGGGTTAGAAACTAAAATGCCAAACTTCATCATCGAACCGATGGCAACCCTTTATATAAGCACCAGTTAGTTATTTCAAAAAAACAGTCACATCACTGCTTTCGCAACCCACACCACCAGGAGTGGCGTTCAACAAATCATGTTCTTCAGCCATCTGCTCCTGACTGGGGGACCGCAGGGTTCTCATTGAGATCATCTCTGATACCATCATCAGCCAACTGCTGGTCTGCTGCTTTCTCCTGTTTCTGCCTTCTTACTTCAATCAGATCGAGCAAACAGTGCCATGGAAACCAAGGAAATGTTTGCTTTTTGCCCATGTATCATTGATTCTGTGAATGCAGCCTGTAAAAGCATGTCCCAAATTCTCAGCATTCATTAAAGTACACTCACGCAACCTCCCCCAGATCCCGACAACTGTTAGCCTTCTGAGTTTACCTCCTTCCACAATGTTTTTAAGAGCTATTCCAAAATCAATATGCTAGGAATCTGTGAGGAAAACAAACAAAGGCAGTCAAAAAGAGCAGTTTTTCAATCAGCTAACTCAAAAGGACTGGATTTGTTTAAGCGAGTGCTATGCAAAAATCTGATCATGATTGTTTTGTGGTTTGTGTCCTATCGTCTACTGGCTGGACCTCTGAGTTGATTCTGAAAGCAGTTACGAGATCTCAGACAACAAAGTGACACAAAGCAGGGTTCAGTTTACAACGTTCTAAAGGTTTAATGAGACGCACAAGGATATACACAATTTCTATGACATGAGAGTAGATTGATAAGAAAGAGGCTCCAGAAGAAAAGGAGGGTTGGTTCAAGGTTAGTCTGGATCAATGACAGTTAATTTACCGGATAATCGGATGTCTCTCACCTTGCAAAATTTCAACAAACTTCGAGCTATCAAGCTAACCGCTGAAAATGGCATGTTTTGAAGAAAATTTGGATCGTGCAATCAGGCAGGCCTGCTTGGTTCTTTTGGGGAATGATTGTAAAGGTTTACAAAAAATATGTTTAACTTTACGGCATTTACTATCTAACTGGGACGTTTTGGGACCAATTGTGGCAGGATTGCTGTGGACGAAGTAACATTACACAGAGCAAATTACTTTTAGCCATTTATCTAGCTAATTTCAATAGCTCACGTTACTGTATTATGTAAATAGTTAACTTCATTTTATATTGTATGTGGCGTTTCCTTTTGCGGGGTGCAAATGTTCCACCAAAACAAGTTCCTTCCCGAGACTTGTTGATGCATCCGGAGTTTAGCGCCGCCCAAGACGATTGTGCGTTTTTTTTCTCCTATCCTGGAATGTACAGTACGTGTGGAGGAGCCCGACCTTACTCCGAAGCACTGTGGTGGAAGGTCTGGCAATGGGAGACTAGTTCAAGCTAGGTTCACCCTGATAAATCTTTAGAAAGGAGATACAGTAAGTGTTTTATGATATCAATTAAAACATATGAGAGAGGCTTTGTTAGGAGTTTTTACAGAATGGAATGTAACATATTCACAACAGTGAGTGTACAGAGATTCATTTTTGGTGACTTTGAGCATGTCACTCCCTGCAAAAAACACACCAAACTCAGTGCAACAACGTGACATTAAACTGTATTCCTAAAACTACATAACATACATCTATATAAAGCTATGCTATGGAATCTACTATCTGTTGGACAGCGGCACCTGTTGCCAAGTGGCCATTTCCCAACAAAGCATCTCCAGCCATTGCAGGGAAGATCTACACCATCATGATAATAATCCACTTGATATGCAGCAGCAGGCAAAGACATGTCAGCGAGCAGATGATTATCAATTTGAGGATATTAAAATCATAAATTCATGCCATGCAGCAGATTGGTACGAACTTAAGATAGGCCTGAATGCAGCTGAGTAGAACAGCCAAGTAAACCATCAAATTGAAGTTGAAATATGTGTGTAATGTTTGGCTGAATATAAAGTGTGTGAAGAAAATGTGAATATGTGTATACGTCTCTGATATGAGACAGCTGGATTTTCCCATTGAGCCAATAATGGGAAATAATTATGTAAATGGAGTGTGAGCAAGACAGCTGTCATGTTACACAGCCAACATACATGTTCTCTACTACGGATCAGAGTTTGCATTGAGCCAATAGAAAACAACAACCGGCCCATAACACTCAAACATGAGTACTTAAAAATGTAAATAAACCAGCATACAGACATCACAATGCTCCTGACAATCATTAACCAAGATTAATATGAGTTCGGTCTTAACAAGGAGTGAACTCACAATCAATACCAATACAAAAGCAGCATCTGAGATTACAGAGAAGTAAATAAACCCCCCAGCACAGAGGCTACCTGCAGTGCTCCAAAATAACAGACAAACATCACTTTATGGAGCTTCTCAACTCCGAAAACTTTGAAGCAAATTGTCAATTTGGCAACGATTTTGAAGACTGCCTATATTCGAAATCTAAACTGTTCATTTCTTGCCTAAAACATTCTCAGAAGTGAATTTAGTGATGACTAAGATGGCGAAAATTGTTAAAATTATCCTGTTGTTGGTCTGTCTATGTACCGGAAACCGGACCCTCGTTGAATGCTGAAATGAATGTTGGGATACGGGTGCTGCCAAGTTCATTCAAGTTACCAACCAATGCATCCTCGGTAAAATGGGCGTGTCAAGAACATTTTCAGGAATCTTAACTGTTTTTGGTGAAATGCGAACTTATGTATTGGGACACTAATTTGGCAACACGAGATGACGTTTCACAGGGACTCAAGAACACAAGTCAATAGAAGAACACAGATTGAGAAACGCCATATGTCTGCGCCTCTTTGTGTGTGTGTGTGTGTGTGTGTGTGTGTGTGTGTGCGCACTCCTGGCATGGTTCAGCAGTCACAACAAGAAAAAATCTCACCTGTGTCTCCTCCACCTCCAGAGTGTTTGCCAGAACCTGAGCTGAGTCTGCCACCATACGTAGCCTGCAAGTGCTTTGCAAGTACCAAGTTCAGTTTATGCCTACTATACACTACAGTAGAAGTACACACTATGCTTCCTGTTTGGTGCTGAAGGGAGGGCATCCATTGGTTGTTGACAATGTTCACATGATTTAACTTAACTACAAAGACTTAAAACTTACGATAATATCAAACATGTTTGATTTTGTTGGAATGTCAAAACGGGAAAAAGACAGACTTGGACTCAGGTTTATGACAACCTTACACCAAACGATTGGGACTACGGGAGCATGCCCCAACTCTAGCAAGACTCTCACGACTTTATTCCGATATTGGAAATTAGTCTGTGACAGTGGAATCACTTGTCGTTTGGTGTAAGGTCGGCATTAGGCCAAATAAAGAACTTTCAATACTTAATCCTGTGTATAGCTGCCCTGGGGTCTAAACAAAGCTCAAACCAAATTGTAACAGATCATTTTGAAAGTCAAGACAGTCTCAGTTGTTACAGTCTCATCGCTGCTTTTTGCAGATGATGTAGTGCTGATGACTCACTGGATCAGTTTGCAGCCGAGTGTAAAGCGGCTGGGATAAGGATTAGCACCTCTAAATCTGAGGCCATTGTTCTCAGGAAATCAAGTGTTTATTCCGGGTAGGGAAGTCCTTACCCCAAGTGAAGGATTTGAAGTACCTCAGGGTCTTGTTCGCGAGTGAGGGGACAATGGAGCGGGAGATTGGCCAGAGAATCAGAGCAGCGGGGGCGGCATTGCATTCACTTTACCGCATCGTTGTGGTGAAAAGAGAGCTGAGCCTGAAGGCAAAGCTCTCGATCTACCGGTCAATTTTTGATCCTACCCTCACTTGTGGTCATGAAGGCTGGCTCATGACCGAAAGAACTAGATCCCGAGTAGAGCCGCTGCTCCTTTGCGCTAAAAGGAGCCAGTTGAGGTGGTCCGGGTATCTGGTAAGGACGCCCCCTGGGGGAAGCCCCCCTATGGAGGTGTTCCAGGCACGTCCAGCTGGGAGGAGGCCTCGGGGAAGACCCAGGACTAGGTGGAGAGATTTATCTCCATCCTGGCCTGGGAACGCCTTGGGATCACCCAGTCAGAGCTGGTTAATGTGGCTTGGAAAAGGGAAGTTTGGGGTCCCCTGCTGGAGCTGCTGCCCCTGCAACTCGACCCGGGATAAGAAGATGACGAATGGATGGAAGACAGTCTCAGTTTGTCGTAAAACTGTTGAAGTATAAGACTGTGAAAATACTTAATTAGAAAGACTACTCACGCCACACTCTTGCTGAAGCTTCAATGCCAGTGTGTAACGTTACATCCCGTTAACGTTAGTAAATGGGTCTTGCTCGTTGTCCACTTCCCGGATGATAAAAAGACGCTAGATAAAACGCATCAGGTAAGATAATGTTACACGTGTTGTGAAACATGGCTAAGCTAGCTAGCTAGCAAGCAAGCCGAGCAGCAAGCAAGGTATATTGTGCAAGACGAGATATGTAGTTCACTCAGAGGTTTCACACAAAACTAACTTGCAAAATTATCTTTTTAAATAAACATCTTGGGTCAGTTTAAACAGGATCAAAAAAAATGTCTCTCCCCGTCCACTACCGTACATATTTCTTATGAAATAATATACCGTAATGGGAGGGACTTTGCGTCCTATAGCAAACCATGAGAGTAGAAATTAGTTAATTAGGCAGCACATACACAAGACATCAACGCTAAGCAGTGAACACACACTGACGAAACACAGCCAATGCATCTGATAATACATGTTAGCAGAAGCACCACTTGCCTTGTTGAAGTGAAACTGTGATCTCTGGCATGATCACAACACCCTCTCTAGAAGGGGCTAAGAAAACTCAGCTTCTGGCTTGTGAGGCAACACAGCTGATATGACCAATGGTCCTCCGAAGAGTCCCCTACCAGATGCTTGATTTTTAACTTCACAAAAATGTTCTGAAGCAAAACGGTGCATAGTTCAGCTCGACTCGCGTGTTAAAAAATGGTGGGTTTGTGCAGGATGTCCCGTGTCATGCTAATGATAGTTCTCTCTGACCAATAAGTAGTCTGCAGTGTTTTAACTCCACCTTTTAGTATCGGCTCAGCTCGCTTAGAACCTTGACCGCGGTGGTACCAAAAAAAGGGCCAGGTAGGCCTACCAGGTACCATCAACAACTTTTGCAAATGGAAAACCAAAAAAGAGCGAGTCGAGTAGAGCTGTTTCGTGCATGCATGAGTTTCACGGTCAATGCATGAGAGTTGGCAGCCCTGCTGTTCTCCAACACCATAGTTCTTAAAGAAATTAATCATCCAATTTCTTTTTGTATTGGGTATAAATCTTTACCTCACTTTGTAAAGATTTTGTCAAAGTGTATTTTTTTGCATATCAATCTATCGCCTTACAGTTTAAGTGAATCATTAAAGCCCGAATTTGTTCAAGCTAGTTCAAAGAAATAATGAAATTCATTTGAAACTTGACTGACAAATATTTGTTGTCTTTGGCCCGGAAAATTATTTAATTCATTGTTGAAATACTGAATATACTTAACTCCTTTTAACTGATACACAGAGTAACATCACCTCATGATGTTACCTTGGCATGATTTTTAATGGCAATAGTAGTAGAGCTTTTGTGAGCCAAATATATTGATCCTGTAATGACTAGTACAACAAAATTAACCCAGTATCCATCACCTTTCTGTTATAAGCAGATGCCTGGAATGTTTGCTGAGTTACTTTGAACATGTGCTCTTGAGATTAGCATGTACAATGGAAGTACATGTTGTTAATGTGTGTGTGTGTGTGTGTGTGTGTGTGTGTGTGTGTGTGTGTGGGTGAGAGAGTGTAAGAGTGTGAGAGTGTGTGTGTTGTATGTGTCCTGTGACATTCTTACTGTTCTCCAGAGTAATGGCTGTCTTGAGGATTTTTCTCCATAACAAAGTGATTTTAAATGTTGACTCAATTAACCTCAGGACTGAATCTTAAGGGAGACTGGGATGTTTGAAATGGGAATAGAATTATTAAAATATGCATGAAAAACACACAGAAACTTTTCATAAAAAAAGCTTTGCATATTCCACATAGATGAAAACAAAAGAAAAGCTCCAGTAGTTCAGTTCAAATGAAGTCAAGTTAACCAAGGTTGAAAACAACCATAGGCAATCAAAATGCTGTAAAAACAATACACCAAATACAAATGATTCTCCAGAGTTGCAATACAACAGATCACACATGCACAACAGAAACATTAATACATTCACAGCCATGCCAACTTGAATAAGAATACTTAAGAATTAAATTTGGTTTCTGCAAATTTAATTCAAAGAGGACTCTTCCACAGTCTAGGGCTTTTGACCTCAAAAGCCTGAGTTCTCTGTGGAATCACTTTGACATTTCCATGGGCTAATGTAAAAAGGTCTAGGCCATCCAGCACATTTAAAAACTTCAAAACAAGCGTCAGAAACCCTTCAGTCAATACAGGGTCTAACTGGGAGCCAGTGAGAGGAATAATGTACCATGATGAGGTCATGTCATCTCTCTGAGTAGCAAGAGCTGAGAGACAGTGTTCTATGGCAGCTGTAGGCAAGACACAGACAGGAAACCAATAATATTGAAAGGGTTAGTTACTTACAGATGGGAGAAGATTTTGGTGTTGGTACTATTATCCAGGTGTTAAATAAGAAAAATATAGCAAGTAAAATAATGTCCATCCCTATGTATTTGACTTTTCCGTCACTCTTAACATTTATGAAAGAAAATTGTATTTAGGACACAAAGACTACGTGTGGCTAACTTGCAGCAAGCTGTACTATTTTCCCCATGTGATTTGACTATTTACATCACACATTCATCCTAGCTCTTCTTCAAGGTTTTACAATTTGCCATGTAAACATGTTTGCCCCCAAAATGTTTTTTATCTCAAAAATACCAAATTCAAAACTGCATCAGTATAATGCTGAAATTAGAGACATTGAGTGAAGCAATGACTGAAAACCCAGAACAAACTGTGGCTCAGTTCTATAACAGGGTGGAAACAACATGCATAAAATATACTACTGCCTACAAGGTACAATCTCGGCAGTATAAATTACCATTGTTAAATTCTGTAATTCTGCAATTACTAAAACAGAAGACACTCTCTCAAATATATATATATATATATCCTCAAAGACATTGAAGAGTAAAACTCATTTCATAGAAATCAGAAACAAATGTACTCATGAACTACGCAAAGCTAAGGCTGTCTATTTCCAGAAGCAAATTATTTAAACTGCTTCTAAACCTAAAACATTATCAGACACAAGTCATCACTGGTCAATATGAGAAAAAAATATTCAAATTTCCTTACAAGACAAGCCCATAAACATTGCAAGCACTTTAAATGATTATGTTGTTACATCTGTAACTTGCATCTATATACCTCATAATCCCCACCTGTTTTCTCTTCTACATCCCACCAGTTCTGTTGCTCTGAGATCAGACAGAATGAACTGTATGTTATTTTGAAATTCTCATGCTTGTGATAAGTACGGTTTAAATTTTCTTATGTCTCATGCTGACAGCCGTATTCCTCTTCTCCACTATCTGATCAATCTCTGTATCAGGCATTCCATTTCCCACCGGCTGGAAAACTGCTCAAAACACCCTCATTTTTAAATCTGAGGATCCAACTCCTTATTCTAACTAAAGGCCAATATCCATATGTTTTTGCATAAAATCCTTTCTAACCAATTAAACATTCATCTTTAAAGCAATAACCCTTGGTGACTTTCAATATGGTTTCCAACCAATACCAACTATGTCTGCATTATAACTGGAGCAATTTCTATTGATTTTGCAAAGCTTTCAATCAGATTCTGCTGAACAAACCTATTTTTAACTTTCCTCTTCTGTGATAATGAGGCTCTCCTCATATCTATCTAACAGGTCTCAGGTGATTAAAATCGGTCATATAATATCTACCCCTATACCTTATGGGAGTTCCACAAGGCAGCACTTAGGGTCCTTTATTCTTTCTCCTGTATATCAATGACCTTCCATATGTGTAAATACTCACATTGTCTACCCTATGCTGATGACACTGCAATGTTTCTCTCTCACTCAAAACCTAATGTAATAAATTCAAAACTCTCCTCCGATCACAGTATTTACATGACTGGATGAAATCTAATTATCTTAACTATCAATGCCATGAAAACTGAATGCATGTATTTTCAATCCCCTAATGAATGTATATCATGTCTGACCCCATTTAGCAAATCATCAACTAACCATCAAACAAATCATCAACTAACCATCAAACAAATCATCAACTAACCATCGCAGAAACCTCTGGAGTGTCCATCTTGGAGTGTCCCTGGATTCACATCTCACTTATGGAAACCACATTCATACAAGGTCAGACCATATCTCACCCATACTGGCTCAGACACATACCTATATGCAATCACTATTTAAACAATACCCTACTGTCTTCCAATCAACCAATAGCAGAGCTCTACAATAGAGCTTACAGGATCCATGGCAACCTTCCCCCTTGGACTTAAAGCGTAACTCTCACCAAAATGCAACCTAGGGTCTTTTTGTGAATGTACCCGGGTCAAACTTTCGTTTATAAGCATAATTCGAACAGAAGCGCCACTTTTAAGATTGAACGTATTTTCGTTTTCGGTCAAATGGCCTTTTGAATGGGAGTGCTAGGGGCACAACTGTGATCGCATCAAAATCGCTAACACTAACAAGGCTCGACACAACATGAAACTTTGCTCGAAGTATCACCAGGGGCTCTACACATCAACTCGAGCATTGATTGTGTACCCAGAGTTTACTAAAAAAAGGTTTTGAACAACTCACTTTAGCAGTTGGTTTTTCTGCTCGCCGTCATCTTGCCAGTCAAAAAGTGTCGATCTCCGAATGCGAATGAACAGACTCCATAGGAGGAAATGTCATTCTTATATGAGGTTCCTTTTTCAACTACAAGGCCAATATTGTTTTTCACTAATGGCAAAACAACAAATTATTCGTGCATTTATATGGAACTAAGCTTTAGGAGCTTTCCATCTTTACTCTCCTCCCTGTTACGTTGCATTCGGAGATTGACACTTTTTGACTGGCTAGAAAATGGCAATGGAAAAACCAACTGCTAAAGTGAGTTGTTAAAAACATTTCTTTTTTGTAAACTCTGTGTACACAAACAATGTTCTCAATGCTCAAGTTCATTCAGCCCCTGGTGATACTTCGAGCAAAGTTTCATGTTGTGTCGAGCCTTCTTAGTGTTTTAAAAATAGTGATTTTGATGCTATCATAGTAGTGCCCCTAGCACTCCCATTCAAACGGCCATTTGACTGAAAACGAAAATACGGTAAATCTTAAAAGTGGGGCTTCCGTGGTATTATAATTATGCTTTTAAACGAAAGTTTGACTCGGGTACATTCACAAAAAGACCCTACGTTGCATTTTGGCGAGAGTTACACTTTAACACTGCACTGCACTTTCACACAACGCCCTGATTTTCAGAACTACACAAATAATCTAGCCATTAAATTTTACTTTCAGATCCAGAACAATAACTCCTCTGCAACACTTACTGACCTACTTCAACGACACAACACAAGACAGGAACATATCACTAGATCAATTTCGCGTGCACTTATTACAGTAACAATTATGGTCAGGGATAATTTTTTCACATATTAGAGCAATAACTTCTATTACACATTCAAACATACATATAAACAGTATTTCATGGAGGGACATACCTGCAACCAGTGATTCATATCTCATATACCATCTTGCTCAGTCCACCTAAGTCCACTTGGGTTAGGGTTAGGGTTAGGGTAATGTCTGTGTATAACTGTTCATGTTTGTCTTGTTTCCGTTTCTTTTAATCTTTTCCTGCATAATAATACATTAAATGAAATGTAAATACCTACATGACACCAGTCATATTCCACAGTGAGAATCTATTTTATCTGACCTTCACTGCATGATATATTGTGCCATCCACTGTGTAATGTTAACCAGGGGATTTTATAAAATTGATTACCTGCTATAATATGAAGGTTTTAAGGAGACAGAGCTAGGCATTTTCCACATAGCAATGATAACTTAACAAACACATTGGAATCAATGGATTGTGTCTCCTAAAGGAGTTACATTACAGATAAATTAGACCTAGAATTGAATCCTGTGAATGATTATAGCCTGTAATAGTCTACTACAGTACAGTTGTGTTCAGAATAATAGCAGTGTGTTTAAAAAAAATGAATAATGCTCAAAATCCTTAGAATAGCTTTTAATTCCATAATACCAATACATTGGGAACACTGCACATTCAATTCCAAATCAAAACATGACCAAAGTTGATCAAGTTTGTGTTATACCTTTACAATAAGTGAAGAAAAAGGAATATTAGGCTGTTTTTCTTTACAATCTCAAACATTTACTGTATAAACTGAAAATGTTTCAAGGGTTTGCTTTACTTTGAATCACTGCACTAATATTTAGTTGCATAACCATTATTTCTGAGAACTGCTTCACATCTGTGTTACATGGAGTCGACCAACTTCTGGCACCTGTGAACAGGTATTCCAGCCCAGGACGATTGAACTACATTCCACAATTCCTCTGCATTACTGGGTTTTGCCTCAGAAACAGCATTTTTGATGTCACCCCACAAGTTTTCTATGGGATTGAGGTCTGGGGATTGGGCTGGCCACTCCATAACATCAATCTTGTTCATCTGGAACCAAGACTTTGTTCGCTTACTGGTGTGTTTTGGGTCATTGTCTTGTTGAAAGACCCATTTCAAAGGCCTTTCCTCTTCAGCATAAGGCAACATGACCTCTTCAATGATTTTGATGTATTGAAACTGATCCATGATCCCTGGTATGCGATAAATAGGCCCACCACCACAGTATGAGAAACATCCCCATAACATGATTTTTGCACCACCATGCTCCAAGCTTTGGATGCCATTTCAAGGCATTTGAAATCATCTTGGATGAGCAGCCTATACTTTTCTGCACTTCTTTATATGTTTTCCCCTCTCCAATCAACTTTTTAATCAAAGTCCGCTGTTCCTCAGAGTAATGTCTGGAACGACCCATTTTGCTGAGTATTTCAGTGTGAAATGCACTATAACCAGCATGCACAACATTTGCTTCCTTCTTTCCTTAAATATGGGCCATCATTGACACCTGTTTCTTCACAGAATCAATCACCTCACTAATTGAACACAACACTGCTATTATTTTGAACATGCCCCTTTCAATTACAGATTCAATTACACAGAATGAGCAGCATGAATGTGTTACGGGCAGCTCTCTCTCTGTCCTGTCTGGGATGTCTTTTCCCTGTGTGTCTGTTTGTGTTTGTGTTTTGTCTGTGTTTGTTTCTGTGTGGAGTGCTGGAGGCGTGGTCCGAGATGTAGGTCAAGGGGCGTGGCCGCTTCAACTCTGCCCAGCCGATCTCCGCAGCTGCAGCTCATCATCCACAATCACCAGCAATATTTAACCCGGGCTGATCTTCCTGTCGGCCCCAGTTCGTTAACTACAACCCTTGTGGTAACTTGGCCCTAAGCCTGTAGTATTCTAGTTTTGCCTTTTTGATTCCCTGCTGAAACTTACCCTGTGTCTCTCTCCTAGTCTTCGCTCAGCCCCGCTGCAATCTCCACGGCGTCTGCATGCTCCCAATCTCACCTGCCAGCCTCCGTCTCCACTTCAGGAACCCACCAGTGATCTCGCCTCAGCCTGTCTCCTCTCGTGTCCTGAAAACTGCCTGGACCCCCTCCACATCAGCTCGCCTCCACCTGGGATCAGTCAGGAGCTTCCCGGCTTTGGAAACCATCGTCAGTGTTTCTCTGAGTACCAGTAGCTCCATTAAACCTTTTTAAACTGCTCTACTGTGTCTGTGTGTAATCTCTGCGTTCTGGGCCGAAACAAACACTTAACAGAATGTCATGACTGTTGGGTCTGTTGGTTTACTTACTAGTAAATTATTTGCCATGTAGAAATATCACTTCTACCAAAAAAATTGATTTATGAGGTTAGTGATATTGGACTGCTATTAATTTGAACACAACTGTAGATTCAGGGTAATGAATAATAATGAGGAAATGTAATCCTATATGAAACTGAGAGTCTGACGTGTGTGACACAAATGTTATGACAGTTTACATATAGTTGTATTTAGCTATTAAGGACCCTATAGGCAAACAACTGAATGAACACTGAAAGTAGACAACATCAGCTGTCTGTGACCACCAGACCAAAAAAGGCCACAGCATCGACTGGGAAGGGGTCAAAGTCATCGACTGAGCGTCAACGGACGGCTGGAGAAAGGTCAAGGACTCCATCCAATAACAAAGAACATTCCTGACAGGGGTTACGATCTCCATTTCATCCCTATATATGACCACTTAGTTTGTGACTGATAGGTCATAAGAACCAACTCCATTTCCTGATGAAGATTGTTTGACGTGGTTGACAGCTCTGACAAAGCTAAGTGGACCTTAAAGTTGAGATTATTTTGTCAATCATACTGCTGAACTTCAAAGCTCAAAAGTACAAAGGGTTTTCAGCAATTAGATGTAATTGTAGGTTACGTATAAGCTTCAATTTGGCTTTTTTTAGTGGGAATTAACTGTGTTTTAAACACTGTAGTTTCGCAAAATTACTTTTAAATTGCACTGATTTGAAAAAAACACACACTAAATGCACTAAATATTGTAAACGTAATTAAATTTATTCACTCTTGTCATCTCCAGAACAGGTTGTGCATTTTAGAACAAATATTAAATGCTTAACTTTTTCTCTCTGCCTCTCTCTTGGGCTCATATTCTTTGCAATTCTGCTTTAAAAATCCATCCTCGATCCAAATGAGTTGTTATTGAACCAATTGTTACTGTTGCCTTTAAATATTATGTATATTATAAATGTTGAAATTAGTTATACTGAAAATAAATATATAAATAAATGATCTGGTTTGGTTATTGCATTCTGTTTTTTCCCTTCACCGTTTTTTCATTATAAAAAAGTTGATAAATAATGGTTAATGTGGCTCGGGAGAGGGAAGTTTGGGGTTCCCTGCTGGAGCTGGAGGACAGTCATGCTTGTTCGAGTGACCACCGATGCCGATGACACATTGGCAGAGCAGCTTGAGGTCATCTCCCCACTGAGCTTCCAGCACCTCCTATAGCATACAGATGGGTGACAATTTAGTTCATTTTCATACTCATTCAGTGACTCCTTGCTTTTTGAACCCTTTTTCAAAATCACTCATGTTTTTGGAGTTCCACTGGACCTGCTCCGTGCTGTATGTCACAGATGGGATGTTAATTGCAACTGAAGCATTTGTTATGTTTCTCCAGTAATATAAATATCCTACAGCTGTACAGATTGTACCGTAGAGCTAAAGAAATCCTATGATTTTCATTTTTGAGACGAAGGTCAAGGCCTTTTGAGGTTGCCGATTTTTGTGTTTTTTAAGAAAAAAAGAATCCCTTTTTGTCTCCTTCAGGTTGTTTTATAAGTTTGCACTTGTGATCACTGCTCCTCTGCGCCAATTCAGTTTGATTGTGTTTGGAATGTGTTGTTATATTTTTTCTGAGAGTGTTCCTCCTGCCACACTACAAATTGCAATTTTAGGATTATTGAATGAAGCACCAAAAAATCCTCAGCAACTATCTGCTCTTGTTGGAACCTCTACATTGTGTCATATCATGAAAAAGATGACCAGGCCTCTATTACAGCCGACACATCCTGCTAATTGGGATTAACTATAATATAACTGCCTTTGTAGGCTATTTTTCTGTATTTACAAGGGGCAGACAAAAAAGGATAATAGCTTAGACGAAGTGCAATGACACCATCAGATCCATAAAACAATCATTGTTTTTGTGACTTGCCACCCTCAATGATCAAATCAGTGAATAGTATCTGTGATTAACTGAGCCCTCCCAAAATAAGTATACAATGTAATACACATTTTAGATGCATAAATATGATAAAATGCTAAAACATCCGGTTTGAGCGTCTACACTGCCATCATTTACAAGAAGAAGAAGAAGAGCATCCTGTTTATGCAGCTGGGCGGGGGCGGGACTCCAACGATTTTTTTGTCCAGGTGATAATTAATGTGACAGGAAGTGTATCACTCGCCTAAATAGAGGTTGCTAGCTAGGTGGCGCTGAAAGTGGACTTTCTTTAAATGGTTTTCTTCCCAAAGTATTGACCAGCTAAAAGGCCAGACGCTGCTTCGTTTGACGGGACAGTTGGGACGCAAGCTAGTGCAAAACGTGACTATTTTAGCGATAATAACTGCTACACAAAAGTTCAAGCGGGGCTAACACCTCAGCGGCTAACATTACAGTAGCGGTGGACAGGTGCAGCTCATTAATATTCCTCCTCCACTTCCCCCGGCTGCTTTTACCTCGACTGTTGCCACTGCTCCATTTAGGATTTACAAGCCAAACCAAGATAATAACAGCTTTAGTGAACGTAGCAATGCTACCGGGGGGCAGGGGATTCTGGCTTACGTGCAGTTTAGTGTCACAAATTCTTTTCCAGAAACTGAGTGTCCCAAATGATGAGGGTCTTATTTGAGACAGGTTATGGTTAGGGTTAAGGGTAGGGGTAGAGTTAGGGTAGCACAGTTGGTTTAGCAGGTTCATAAATTAATGAAGGACATTGTATGGGGAATTTGGGACACTAAACTGCACGTAAGACATTGTATGGGGAATTTGTGACACTAAACTGCACGTATACCCTCGCTGAACACTATGGGGCCATGTTTACCTCACGGAAGGCCCAGCTAGTGCAGCTGGCCTTCGAGAGAGAGAGAGAGAGAGAACTTCAAGAAGAGCACTATAAATGAATGAAAAAAAAAATGTCATCGTCACACATCTCAGCGCAGACACTCGCCGCCTTCAGCTATTTTAAAGGTGAGTGAAGCTTATTTTTAATCCTTTGCATCACTGTGTTTTTGTTGTGCTGTAGATTAATCTGTACTTCGCCCACGTCCGCATCTGTCTTCTGTGTTTAGTAAAGTTGTCGCTGTCCTTGGTTCTGAATCGTGGATGTTATAAAATAGTTGTGTGTTGTAAATGCACAGGCAGTGTGTTTTTTTCTTTTCTTTCCGTGGTGTGTTGGTGTTTTGTATTCATGAACGTTAGTTCTGGTTTGGTTCTGAATGCCATTGAACGCCTGGAGGCATGGTCATTTCTTCTTGTTTAACAGCCTCTGAGACTATCTATCTGTACATCTTCTTGCTCATGCAGTTGTTTTATGCGTGACCCCCCCCCCCAATGTGGAAATCTGAGTGGAAATCAGATTTGTTCTGGTGCCGACACTGCACTGTATATATAGAGATGTTGGGTTGTTGGCTTTGATTCAGCCTGGACTGGCTTAAATGAAACCAGGGAGAACAGGCAGTTGATCTAGTCCAAGTGATAACAAAGACAAATAGTAAGCCATGGCGCCACACTACTGTTCAATGATCAGTGGGTGTTGGAGATGCTCTCTAGGAGAGAAATGTGGGCTGACAAAAATCCTTTCAATCAAGTGATAACGATTAAATCACTTTTTCTTGCGTGTTTTATTGTATGAGTGGTTCATGCAGTTATCAGGCTACAATCCAGACTACTTTATCTTGTTGTTCCCCTGTGAGTTGTCTTAAAGCGTAACGCCAACATGCAACCTAGGGTCTTTTTGTGAATGTACAGGAGTCAAACTTTAGTTTAAAAGCATAATTAGGACGGAATCGCCACTTTTAAGATTTACCGTATTTTCGTTTTTCAGTCAAATGGCCTTTTGAATGGGAGTCCTAAGAAGGCTCGACACAACATGAAACTTTGCTCCAAGTATCACCAGGGGCTCTACACCTTAACAAAAGCATTGACAACATTGTTTGTGTACCCAGAGTTTACTAAAAAAGGTTTTGAGCAACTCACTGTAGCTGTTGTTCTTCCGGTCGCCGTCTATCGAGCCAGTCAAAAATAGTTGAGGGAGGAGAGTAAAGATTGAAAGCTCCAAAAGCTTAGTTCCATATAAATGCACGGATAATTCGTTGTTTTGTCATTAGTGAAACACAATATTGACCTTGTAGTTGAAAAGGAGCCTCCTATAAGAATGACATTTCCTCCTATGGAGTCCGTTCATTTGCATTCGGAAATCAACACTTTTGGACTAGGAAAATGGCGGATAGTGTAAACAACAACAGCTACAGTGAGTTGCTCAAAACCTTTCTTTTTAGTAAACTCTGGGTACACAAACAATGTTTTCAATGCTTTAGTTAAGGTGTAGAGCCCCTGGTGATACTTCGAGCAAAGTTTCATGTTGTGTCGAGCCTTCTTAGTGTTTTAAAAATAGCTATTTTGAGGCTAGCATAAAAGTGCCCCTAGGACTCCCATTCAAAAGGCCATTTGACCGAAAAACGAAAATATGGTAAATCTTAAAAGTGGCGATTCCGTCCTAAATATGCTTTTAAAACGAAAGTTTGACTCCTGTACATTCACAAAAAGACCCTAGGTTGCATTTTGGTGAGAGTTACGCTTTAATATCCCCTTCAAAACAATATGATCTAAAAAAATGAATTGCGCATCTGTACTTTTAAAAAACCCCAGGATACGTAAAATGAGTCCAACAATGTTACAAGGATACAATGCTAAATTAAACTGTTACTTTGTTGCCTCACTAGATAAAGAACACTGTTGAATGTTGGCATTTGAAGCAAATTGGTGCTGCAGAATCATAAACTGATGCGCCAGATGGTTTGTTACATAGAACCATCTGAGAAGCCGTCATTGAAAACTGTTTGGAAAAAGGGCGGGCACTTTCAAAAAATACTTGTCAGGTGATTGGATGAACCATCTGTAGGCCTGTAACAATTGTAATATAATTGTCTAGTCGCAATTTTATTTTTTCACATTATTGCGGGTTCGTTGTTTAACCGCAATTAATTGCTAACATTAGCTAAGGTCTGGAAAACTACACAGTACTGTTGCCAATTTTATGTTCATTTAAGCAAAAAAAAAAAAAAATACAATGTTTTTATGATAATAAAGAGGTGTGGTTTACTTCATTGGCTGTGTACCTGTGTTATTACATTATCTGGATCACATGACATGATATATAACCAACAGCTGTATTCTGGGGTTCATTCAAAACTTTTAATTTGTTTGCAAAAGTAATACATAAATAAATATTTTTAAACTTGACTGAAAGAGACGTTTACATTGTTAATTGCAGTTATTTTTGAGACGCCTAATTGTACAGTAACATTTGGAATTGTTACAGCTCTTAACCATCTTGCGATTCTTGCGTGATCTTGTGATATGGCGAGAATCTAGCTGCCGTGCAAGGTAAGCAGAATCATGCAGTATGGACAACAACAACTTTCCTTTTTAAACCGTCAAGTAACTATGTAAGAGCTGCAAAAGCTGCTGCACAAATGACTCATTAAATTTGCAAAACGGCTTTAAAGATCATGATGTATACAGGAACACTGCTTTGGCCAAGAGGAGCAGAGACCATAATGAAAACCATTGCCAACATAAACTGAAAGGCACTTGATCAGATATTTGCATACAAATGCTACGAAAAGCAATCTCAACACAATTGCCAGAGTTGAATCATCCCCTTGCTGACATAATTTAGAATACATGAACATTATAAGCTTCACAAAGGCAGTATTTATTCCAGGGTTGCTGAAATGCATTATGGTACTCTTGCACTTGTAAGCTATAAGTCAGCATAACCTAGTATGATCAACCACATCAACTTAAACTCATAGGGTCTGGTTCTAACTGACGAAAGAGTTGTTTATGGTTACAAAAATTGATTACACTGCACTGCAATGTATGAATTTTTAAAGTTGGTGCTATTGCCCGAAGGCAAACACTAAGGCAAGTGCTACGACAGGTGTTTACAGAGGCTACAGTAATATAGTAATTACTTATGTAAGACACATGCACACAAAAACACACAGTCCACTATGCAGGGTAGATGGTCGTTTTTAATTTATGGATTTCAGGCTTTAAAAATGTCGGGCTGAAATTCATTATTGCATTTCACCCTTATCTTGAGAGCATCAAAATACCGAGCATACTGTCTTCCTTCTTGATTCGTTATGAAACACATTTCCTCTGTGATATATGAAAGGCTGCTGGCTTTTTTTTTTTTTTTTTTTTAACAATAAAATTGGTAAACATAGTAAGCATTCAGACTTCTTCAGGTTGTGTGTATAGCACCTTTTGTATGAAAACATGCAACCGTAAAGAGTAGCTTCTTATTGCATAAGTGGTGCAGGGCTGGAGAAGATGAATTGAAAGTTGTTTGGAGCACGCGCTTGCGTGTCACTCAAGCAGTCAGCAGCTGGCATGCACCCTCGGTGACGAGAAGCGGAGCGCACAGAGCAAAAGTCTGTCCTGCTGCAGGCTCTCGACTTCTTTTACTTCTGTGCTCCTGTATCGGGCAGTGGCACACAACTTGCATCTTACTTTGCATCATCTTTTACTATTTCAAAGTGCACCCACACTTAAGATTTTCTTTTCCCAGACATTTTCAGTTAAAGATTTAAATCCCTGCCGCCAAGATGCTCCTCCATCGGTCACAGATCACGGTTAGACTAGACTCTAGACTCAGCCTGTATTGGCTTAAATGAAGCTGGGGAGAACAGGCAGTATATCCAGTGCAACAAAGACAAATAGCAAGCCATGGCACCAATGGAGTCACAGACTACCATCCAATGATCAATGGGCGTTTAGAAAATCCTTTCAATCGACTGTGCAATCAAGTGATAGCGATTAAATCACTTTCTGTGGGACGTTGTCATTGTGTGACTGATTCATCCATCTTATGCTCATTCGTATGTCTGTTGGTGGTTTTGTGGGCGCACAAACGCATGTGTGGCTGTGCTCCAAGCCACTCAGGCAGGTTTTATGGCTCAATGTAAGGCATGCTTTATGAAAAGCTCCATTTTCCCACTGCAAAGTGGTTTCAACATGGTTGCTGTGAAGCCCTAAGCTTAAAAGCACATCCTAAATTTTATGGACACAATTGTCAATGTTGAAAAGGCAAATGACATGAGGTGCAAATATCTCCAGTGGATTTCTGTAGGTATTGCTACAGAAAAGAATTCTTATAATCTTTTATGAGCAAATGATAAAAGAAAAATGAAAGTGAGGGTCCCTAATAAAAATAATTGTATTAAAAACGAAAAATAAATGTTAATGTAAATGAAAATCAACAACTCATAATGTAAATTGTTATACCGCAATATAATTGTACTGTAAGAAACAACATGGCAGAGAACATGCCTCAAATGCTTAAAAAGCACTTTGTCATTTATCTGCACACTCTAAGTCAATATAGAGTAATTTTGATATAACCTATTGAGCAATGCCACAATTTACCAATAGTATAATATAATTTCATATGGTACAATATAGGCCTAATGACAATATTGTAATTGACTTTAACTTTCAAACTTTGCTGTGAAATAGGCAGTATGTGAAAACCAAAACCAAAACAGTCAGTAGTCAGTCGAATTGCACACCTGCTTTACAGGTCTGTTACAATAGGAAAATATTGTGCCTGGTTGTTTGAAATACCTTCGTCAAGGCAGTTTTGACCTTTAGCAATGCAATTTGATTCTGAGCCAGCAGGAGAGCTGCACCTATTGCCAGTGTTGCTATGACCATAGTCTTTTTTGTGAACTGGTACACACGTTTAGATGATGGTGTTTGCTTTGCAGCACCCTTGATAGTTTGACTGTGCTGCATTGCTTCCTGCTCCTCCTGGGTCAGGGTCATGGGGCAGAGTTCAGCCAGTACTTCCAGAGCTGCTCGCTGACCAGCTTGTACAGCACCACTCATGTACCCACACCACAGGGTGGCTGTCTCTGTGCCTGCCCAGTGGATCCTGTAAATCAAAGAAAATCAGTTAGCTATATACTAAACACTAGCGGTGGAACGGTACATGTATTAGTTTTGAACCGAAACGGTACGGGCGTCTCGGTTCGGTACATGAATTTCCACAGAGAATACACGGTATAAAAATAAATAAAACTTGTGTGCAAATTAATTAATGTAATGCGGAACTACTGTAAGATACGCGTTTCTTTAGGGACACCTAATCTATAGCCGATTGTCTTATTTTGTTTACAAGTTAGAGATGGAGTCTGGAGATGATGTGGGGTACTTATTGTTCACTGTTTACATCTACTTCACATACTTCAGGCTGCTGCAGCTAGCTCAGGGGAGAGACTGTATGACACTAGGTGGTACAGCCTGAGACATGCACAATAAAAAAAAAAAAAAAATTGCCTTCTGCATTTTTGTTTTGTTTTTCCTTCCATTGTACCGAACCGTGATGTCTGAACCGAGGTATGAACCGAACCGTGGCTTCTGTGTGCCGTTCCACCCCTAGTAAACACTAAGTCTCATGTTGCTGTTTGAAAATATATTCATTTTATCCTCTTATTGGAGTAATTACATGCCTTTTAGCTAGAGCTGTCTCTATCTATCTGCTATCGATATAAAAAAATCTAGGTATTGTCTTAGATTTTGGATATCATGATATCGTATTATGGCATAAGTGTTGTCTTTTCCTGGTTTTAAAGGCTGCATTACAGTAAAATTATGCCATTTTCTGAACTTACCAGACTGTTGTAACTGTTGTATTATTTGCCTTTACCCATTTAGTCATTATATCCACATTACTGATGATTATTTATCAAAAATCTCATTGTGTAAATATTTTGTGAAAGCACCAATAGTCAGTATCGATATCGAGGTATTTGGTCAAAAATATTGTGATATTTGATTTTCTCCATATCGCCCAGCCCTACTTTTAGCACATTTATATAGTGTCTTAAGCCAATAACACTCAGTTATCAGTTTACACATGTGAAGCTGTTGACTGATAGGATTTTTATTTTGACAAACTGATATAGTTTTGCCCTCTGTTGGCATTGACGCTCCATGTCTCTGTTCACTGAAATTTGCAAGTACATACTCAGCAAATGAGGTTGAGCCTGTTCAACCCTGTAGGGCTTGCTTTCTAGAAAAGCACAATAACAATGCTACTTCTGCTCCATGTAATAAACACAACGTCAAGGATTTCTTATAAACCTGTTACATTTCTGCCCATGGTGCCCACGTTTGTTGTCAACATCAGTCTATATCATGTGCCTTGGAGTTGAACATACAGTTAAACTTGAGTCGGCTTTGTTATTGGCAAGATGGTCTGGGATTGATTGTGACAACAGACATTCTCAAAACGCTGTAAAATTAGCAGTCTAGTGCGACATGACATATAAGATGGATTGGAGTCGACGCTTGGGAGGGGAAATGTGGCAGTGGATGTTGCTGCTGCCAACTGCCAGCACCCCAAGAGGTTGAAGACAATGGCTGCAGAACTGAAGATGATGCATTACAGTATCTTTTTACCTTTAACTTTTAACGTATCTTTAACTTTCAACATAATACACAGTAAAAAAAGTCAGATAGTGTTGTGGGCGGGACATTAAGTCAGACTCAGTGGTGAGTGAAACCAAAGCAGATGGACAGACACAGAGCTGTAACGGAGCCAATTATTATTTTTTGGGCATTTTTAGGCCTTTTTATTTTCACAGGGCAGATGAAGACATTAGAGGGAGAGAGAGGGGAAATTATATATATATATATATATATATATATATATATATTTGTTTTTTTTGTTTTATTTATATATATATAATTTTTTTCGGTAATCAGGCAAATAAAACGCCAATACAGATAATCTGCAAACTGCAAAAAAACGGCCCAATAATTGGCCAGGGCCGATAATCGGTCTATCCCTAATCACAACCCACCCACCTCCAGAGGGGAGCTTAGCTACTTTTCTCAGCGCTCCAGTCCATTGACCATGAGGCCAAGAGTAAGGGGAGTGGTAAAGAGATCATTCCTTGGTCCCAGAAACCACTTCACAGCACTATAAACAATGTGGTGAAGAAAGGAGAAAACTCTACTGCTAGTTCAGCAAAAAGTAAAGGCCGCTGTTCTGGGATACAGATGGAGGGGCTGGTCTTTTGGCTAGTTTCTATGGCCCCACTGATTAGTGAGGTGGGGCTGAACTAAAGCCCAACATGAATGATGCGCCCTTTTAATTTTAGCCCTCCATAGGCTACTCTTCCTGTTGAGGACAGAGAAGCGGAGGTCATAACAAAAGTAGAATATGAAAGATTCCTAGCTTCTGTCCACATCTGGCTACCCTGGTGCCTCCAGTAGATATGATCAAATGTGATGGCATGTTCTAACAGAGTGGATGGACACTTTAATTGGGTGATGTTAACTGTACAGAAAGTACCAATTTCTTCAAGTCAGTTATTCAGTAACTAGTGCTATTGTATTCTGGGACCAACAAAAACGGAAGAGTAGAATGATTTGTGCTCTTTGAATGCTTCTGTTTCTGTTTGCCTTAAAGCAGGAGCATGCTAACAATGTGGAGAGCATATGGAGAGAGAGAGAAAAAAGAGGTGTGTAGGGGAGTATAAAGTTAGCATCAACGTTATAGCTGTGAACGGGCCTAAACACTCTGAAAGCGCTAAGACACAAGATGTTCCACTAATTCACCATTCGACGGATAGTGTTCACTTATGGCAGATTTCTGCTATTTTATTTACCAGCCCATCATACTGGCTTCAAGGCTCCTCTACTATACCAGCCCCAAACCCTGTACATCAATCAGAGGAATGGAGAAGGGCTCCCTTTTAGCACCTTTAATCTGGCCAGTATCCTTGATGATTAATTTAGGTTATCTGAACAGCAGAGTTAGGCCCCGATGAGGCAGAGCGTGTTTATAAGCCTGGGGTGGCTTTTTGTAATTATTTTCAATGAGAATGAAGCATTTTACTCGCTGCTTTTGAGTTGCTGATCTTTTGCCTTGCTAAGCTTTTGCAGGAGCGCCCTAAACGCCTCAAGTTGAAAAAACTTCAGAGTGGAAAACCAGCTGATGTCATTTAACTTCACAGCAAAATAACAGTTGAATGAGGACGGGTGATTCGGTGGTTGCCTAGCAAGAAGTATGCTTCCTGTTTTGAAATCTATACTCCGTCTGCTGGGCCTTGGAGGCCTCAGCAACAAACAAGCTTTGTCTGGACTCGATATACACCCTTCTCTGGTGCTGTAAAGCTCACCATGACAATGGACTTCACAAAGGGATGTTACTATTCAGTAAGGGTGCTAATAAGAAATTGGATGAGAGTCAGGAGTGAACAGAGGATCAGTGTGTGCCAAAGCTGCAGTGAGAAATGTTCAGGAACATTTTGAGTGTTCAGTCCAGCCTAAGAGATGCTACTTTAGCAGAATATCCAGAAAGAAGCCCTCAGACTAAAAGGCCTTTTGGCAACATGTCAACAAGCTTGGAGTTGGTAATGCACACCACCTGCCACTGAGAGGTCATGGGGCCTGCTGGGTCTCCTCAAACTGATCCTGAAAAATGTTTGTTGAAGTTGCCTGATGTCACCCCAAGTGTAAGACCTTTTACTGCAACACATGGTTATACACTTTTGTTTGAGGGGCTCTCTAATATAGTCATACAGCAGTGACTCAACTAGGAGTGTGACAAAGCCAATGATCACTGAGATAAACAATATACAAATGATAATGAAAAAGGAAAGCAATGTATTCACCAAGTATGGTAATAAAAAAAAATAAAACAGGGTTGTAGGGAGAAATCAATCAACACAACCATTACAGCGACATGCATAGCAGGTGGCAGTAAATGGTATAATGATCAGCAGCATTATACTGAGAAGAGCTTGTCAGATTAAAAAGACCGCTTCGTGGTCTTGATTGAACTTTATTGGTGTCTTGTTTAAATAGGTGGTTATAAGATGAGTTAAAGCTTTAGTGCATAGTTTTTGTCTCCCCCATGAGGAATTCTAAGTAATGACAACAACACTGTTGGCGCATCCACATGATACCAGCCTTCCGTGATCACGCACGCGCCCCCACCCCTCCTCCACACAGTTGCTAGCAGCTAAGGAGGACACGGAGGATTAAACAAACATGGACTCTTCAGAAGAGGTAATTATCTTCACTCAAATTTCTGCTTGGGAAAGTCACCGGACGACAAAATCTAGTGAACATAGCCATGCTGACAAATCCAGAGAGAGTTACACACTAAAGCTTTAAAGGCACCCATGAAAGTTATGCAATGCTTTGTTTTTATAAAATTGTCGAGAAAGGTAAAGCATGTGAACATGGTGGACTACCATTTAAAGTCTCAAACATGGAGGATTTTCTGAAATGCACATGTATAGGATTAATCCCATCTATAAAACTGGGAATAAAGATAAAAGAATCCCTCTGAGCTAGTGGGATATCATTTTGACCTCCACTGTATACAAACTGTTCTGCTGTGTTTAATGTAATCACATTTCCCAGTGGGCTGAGTCAGGTACTATAACAGCAGATGAACAAAATGGATTTAGAAAGGAACCAGTCCACATTGTCACCTTAAGCACAAATACAGCCTGTAGGAAGATTAAAGCTTACTTTCTATTCCGTCATGAACCTTTCTCACGCATTTGATCACAGTGATTAAAAGCATTCTCTGAAATAAACTGTTATTACTGGTTCTTAAATATAACTAGAAAATGCATTTCCTGCGGAAAATGCGTGGGAATGCTGAATAGCTGAATTGCTAAAGCTAAACTGGTTGAATAGCTTAAATCAGTAAGAAGAAGTTGAAGTAGTGAGAATAGTTGAAAAAGTGGAAATCGTTTTAATACGTATGAATTTCATTAAAAAGTTAAAAGCTTATGCTAAACTGAACTGTTGGCTTCAAAAGTTGAATAATGACAAAAGACGTAGAACATTGTGAGGTTTGAGTATATTTTCTAACCGATAATCACTCACAAATGCAGAAATATGAAACAATAGTACGAAAAATCTTAAAGCTCAAATGCACTACACTGCTAAAAAATCAGGAAAATTGTTAGAGTTGGAAGCTGAACTGCATTACCCAAGTGAAGAGCTAAAATACATTGTTAAAAAAGCTGGAAGCTGAACTGTAATACTGTCAAAGATGAAAGTTGAAATGAATTACCTAAAACGGCTGAAAGAAGAAATACTTTGTATTATTATCAGACACTGCATAGAACGAAAAAGCATCAATCTAGCTGATATGAGATGTGAAATATATTAGGTAAAAAGAATGGGGCTGAACAAAAGGAAAGAGAGGACAGAGAGAAGAGAGGAGAGAAAGAGAGGAAAAAGAGAGAGCCAAAATAAAACATGAATAGCTGAATTGCTAAAGCTAAACTGGTTGAATAGCTTAAATCCGTAAGAATAAGTTGAAGTAGTGAGAATAATTGAAAAAAACTGAAATAACATCTCAATCAGGGACATATTGACTGATGTATCACAGCTGGATTCAAACCTTGATCTCCCACACCAAAGACATACACAATATCCACTACACTATCATCTGTATAGTTGAAAATGTTCCTTTAGCACTTATAAAGCCTGTCTTTGATCATTGATCACCACACCAGCTAATGCTAATGAGTGAGAGACAGTGTGAGAGAACAGTAGTTTCTTTATTTAGAACTGTAGGTGAAAGTATGGAGGGGCTGAAAATGTTGGGAGCGGAAGAAAATTTGAAGGATTTGAAGCATGATCTCATTGACTTCAATGTTTAAAAAAGTGTTAAAAAGCTTAATATTTTAAAAAGTATAAATAATAGAAAAAAAGTTGAAGAAGTCCCATCATTAGCTGAAAGAGCTGAACATTTTAAAAGTTGAATGGTTTTAATAGCTCAACGTATGCAGAAGTTACAGAGAGCCAAAAAACGTATGGAAGAGGGAATAAAATTAAAAAAAGAGAGAGAGAGACAGAGACAGTCAGACAGAAGTGGAACGCACAAAATATAGACTAATGTTCATATTACTGCCTGTAGTATTCAAGTTGACTGTCTGTGAAAGGGTTGTCATGGCTACTAATGACCTGTGACCATGTTGATAAACACCCTTTGAAGTCTGTGATGAGATCTCTTTGATCTTTAATCAGGTTAACGACCGTGTCACCTGCTGAAACTGTCAGCTGTGCCCCACTGGAGCTATTCAAAGACACAGAGCAAGCTCTCAAATAAAGCCTCAGACTGCTAAAATGATAAGGGCTATCGGTGAAATGATGTAATCGTGACCACCACAAGACCTTTGTGAACGTATTCATGTAAAATTTATGTTGATAAACTTAAAAATGTGGGCATATCAGCGATTTAAAAAAGTGGTTCGCTCTGCGTTTTGCTCAGAAATGTGAAGAATGTTAAACAGGGCAGTGGATGGACAGAGATGTGGAACTCTTGTCATTTGGAAGCTCATCGAGCCAACAGTATAAGGCATATTGCAAAACTGAGCACACTGAAACTAGACAAAAATACCTACGTTTTGATGTATAAATTGTGTATGACAAGTAGATATTGTGGGCGTGAGAGCAATTTATAGAGAGGGGACAAAGATATTTTTCCTAAGCTGCTACACTCTAACGATGACATCATCCACTCTGCCAGACGCAATACACACTCACTAGAAACACAGAAAAATCCTGAAATGATCACTAAACTTAAACAGCTTTTTTACAAAAACTGTAAAAGATATCAAACTGAAAAGATAGAGCCGGATAACTGAATATTTTGTGAACATTTTAAAGTTTGTTTGGCGTCTGTAGGTGAAAGTATGAAGGAGCTGAAAATTTTGGGAGCGGAAGAAGATTTTAAGGATTTGAAGCATGTTCTCATTGACTTCAATGTTAAAAAAAGTCATAAAAAGCTGAATATTTTAAAAAGTATAAATAGTAGAAAAAAAGTTGAAGAAGTCCCATCATTAGCTGAAAGAGCTGAACATTTTAAAAGTTGAATGGTTTTAATAGCTGAATGTATGCAGAAGTTACAGAGAGCCAAAAAACGTACGGAAGAGGGAATAAGAATAAAGAAAGAACAGAATAACAATAGTTGGAATGCTGCTGAACAGCATTCCCACTAATAAAGAAAGAACAGAATAACAATAGTTGGAATGCTGCTGAACAGCATTCCCACTAATGATATGCCTGTATATAGAAATATGAAGTGTTGCATAAACTGTCTGACAGACTAAATTGTAGTTGATACTTGAGAGATACAAGGCTTCATTTTATTCCTCTCACTTCTATGCTTTTACATTCAGTAAAGAAGTGTCTGTAATTAATGCCCAAAAAACTAAAGGTGTGTATAGCCGTTCTTATGGTGACCTAATCAACAACAATGGTGGACACTATTTAACTTGTGGTGCAGCCTGTTTTTTGCCAACAGAAAGCACCTCTGTGTTTGATTACATAGCCTTTTAAACATACATTTAACACGTTTGGAATTGAGATCAGTTTTGATGTTCAATGTGAAGATATTCAGTTTACTGTCATAGAGAAGTGAAGAAACTAGAATATATTCACCTTTTAAAAAGCTGGTATCAGAACATTTTTTACTTTTATTTTTATAAAAAATGACTTAAACCGATTAATCGATTATCTACTTTGGCAAATTATTTATTAGTTGACAACTAAGCGATTTAATCAATAATTCTTTGCAGCTCTAGATGTGCGATACCGTTCAATATTGACGTGTGCATATTAGCTATACATTTCCTATATCAGCCTGGCTGTCTTTAAAGCTATAGTGTGTAGTTTCTGTTGCCCCCATGAGGAATTCTAAGTAATGACAACAACAGTGTTGGTGCGTCTACATGATACAAGCCTTACGTGATCGCGCACGTGCCCCCACCCCTCCTCCACACAGTTGCTAGTAGCCAAGGAGGACATAGAGGATTAAAAAAAAAAAAGATGGACTCTTCAGAAAAGGTAATTATCTTCATTTGTGTTTCTGGATGGGAAAGTCACCGGTCTTCTAAACCTAGCAATAGTGAGAAATACAGAGAGAGTTGTGTGGAGCTGATAGTGTTAATTGGCTTTGTATCAACTCATTTAGCAATGGCTTGAATGCAACGGACATTTGTTAATATCAAAAAGTTACGCACTAAAGCTTTAAATTCCGAACCGGATTAGTAGTTAAATGTAACTAAATTAGGGTTGTCAATCAATTAAAAAATGTAATCTAATTAATTACATACTCTGTGATTAATTAATCGAAATTAATTGCATACATGATTAATGGTGCCTGGACCGATACTTTTTAAGAAAGTAAAAAAAAACAAGAAAAAACAAGAAGGGTACTAAACAACAGTCGGTGACATTAAAGAAGGCTTGTTTATTGCTAGGCCATATGGTCAAAGTGAAATGATTTAATAATGTATAACAATAACTTATTTCACTAATAAATTGCTGTTGAACGACAAAAACAACCACCAGATGGGAAAAGGACATTTAACAATAACTTTGAATGCACCACGAGGCTGTAGTTTACCAGTTTCATTGAACGCACCGTCTGTGTTGTTTTTCCGACAACGGCAGTTGCAGATTGTTACATACCGGTGTTGAATCCTCTACAGTAAAACACAGTCAAACTTTACACCGTTTAGCGTTAGCTGTCAGCATTTTAACCGTTTTTAAAACCAGCTACTAGCTAGCGGTAGGCTAACGTTAGCTGCTGTCGAGTATAGTGTTAACTAGCTAGCGGTAGGCTAACGTTAGCTGCTGTTGAGTATAGTGTTAACTAGCGTCACATGCAGCGGTGTTTGTGTTGCCTGTAACGTCTGTTTCAGAGCATCCGAGAGAAGTGCAGACATATCAGTGGCACCAGATTTCGGTAGCCAACCCTATTCAGGAAGAAGATTTTTACAAGTAAATGTTCCAATCAATGATCCAGGCAGTACATTCTCGTCTCCCTCCTTCATTTTACAGTCGAATGGTGGCTAGAACGGCTCCGGGTCAAATGTCAATATGGAATGGATTAATCTGCGTTATTTTTTTTAGTGTATTAAAGAAGGACACTAGATTGGTCTTTTCCTGTATTTCTGAGGGTACAAAAACTGAATTGGAGAGGGACTTACATTTGAATGACATCTCTAACGCCATTACAAACATGAGAGGAGGTAAAGCTTTGGGTCCAGACGGGCTTCCGATAGATATTTACAAACTATTTAAAGCAAAATGAATAGCCCCATTATTAGATGTTTATGTGGAATCCTTTAAAACAGGTTGCCTTCCTGCTTCATTACATAGTGCTCTGATCACTCTTATTCTAAAACCAGGCAAAGCATCTACCGAAAGCGGTTCTTACAGACCCATATCACTTTTAAATTCTGATTCAAAGATTATAGCTAAAGCTGAGACTGGAGAGGGTTCTACCAGCCATTATACATGGAGAGCAGAATGGTTTTGTGCAAAATCGTCAATAACTAAGTTATGTATTTTAGGCATTTATCCAGATGACTGTACTTTATCTTGTAAGGAAAGAAAAATGGTTGACCTTTGTTTACTACAGGCCAAACGCTGTATAGCCTTATGTTGGAAGAATGTTGGGTGTCCGTCTTATTAAATAACTTAACATTGAGTTTGACTCTTGAGAAACTGACCTACATTGTTAGAAAGAGGGCTTCTGAATTTTACAACATTTGGAAGATATTTCTGGAACTGTTAAGGAGTGGAGATATGGAGGAGGCAGTGGGAGAATAAGATAATGAAAAATGTCTGATTTGTGTTTGGGAATGTACGCTGTAACCTACATCAAGATTTATTTATTTACTTATTTATTTTATTATTATATTATTATTATTTTATTTATTTATATAAATATAAAATATAATTTTTTTTGCGATCTATATTTATTTATTTGTTCACTTATTTTGGTCCTTTCAGTATTATTAATGTTTTAATTATTATTTTCGCTTCTGCCATATGTTCATGATGTTCTAAGTGTTGGATGGTGTTGTACTAAAACAAAAAACAATAAAAATATGTTTAAAAAAAAAAAAAAAAAAGTACAAGTATCTTACCAGAAAATGACTTTGGTAGAAGTTAAAGTCACCTTTTAGAATATTACTTGAGTGAAGGTCTTACAGTATCTGGAATTTACTGTATTTAAGTATCAAAAGTAATTTTATGATATTACATGTACCTAATTATAAGAAGCAAAAAGTAAAAGTAAAGAAAAACTTTTGATTGTGAACTATTGTCTTCCTCATAGTAAAGCATAATATTCAGTGTTCCCCAAACCCTCTTAAACATCTAATTCAAAGTCTGACATCAACAAAGAGAAAAACAGAAACACAATTTTAATTTCACTCCAACGTACGAAAACATTTCTTGCAAGTAACGAGTAACGAAGAGGCTTAGGGGAAATGTAGTGGAGTAAAAGTAAAAGTTTTCAGAAATATAAATAATGTAAAGTAACGATCAAGGTTATAATAGGTTTTATATAGGTTTTTCTCAGATTAATTAATCGAAATTAACGTGTTATTTTTACAGCCCTAAACTAAATAATTAAATATAACTAGGCTAAATGTTTGTAGAGTAGCAACTGTAATGTTTACAACAACAAAGTAACTATCTAAAATGTCAATAAAATAAATAATATTCCTGACATTCTAAATACTGAGTTAAGTTTAGAAAGAATAAAGATTAAAGAGATTTATTTGTCATAGGCATCAGTATCATGAAGGTCATTCATCCTGTCCTCTGTCCTTCTCCCTCTGCTCAGATCTGATGATGTCTCATCATCTCTTTTATTGGGAAGGAGAGAAAGAAACCTATGTGTGACGTCACAGAGATTACTCCATATTTTATACAGTCTATGTGAGGAGCAATGCGGCAGGCTCCATTTATAAAAATAGCCTTTTAAATGCTACATTGTCAGCAACTGGTCTTATGGTAACTCAAGAGGCAACGTGGCCTTTTGTTCTCTAATTAATTTTTCATGCAGTGAACACACCAGACATAATTTTGTTTGAATGAAAACTTAACTCCTGGCATTTGCTTCTGGTGGTGGTCACTGTTTTTGGAAGAAGGAAATTATGGGAGTAACAGGCGAACCAGTTTCCAAGGATTTTGAAAAGTGTTAAATTTAATAATGGAATTTAGTGTGGTGTTTTGTTACCTTGTAGGGCTATATTTAAAAAAAAATTGGTAAATTAGTTTGTTTTTTCTTTTAGTAACTTGCTAAATAGTCTTAAATACCGTGATAAGATCGTGATGCTGCCTGAAAAAAACGTAATATGTTTGCCTATATATATATATATATTTATTTATTATGTTTTTAGAGTATTGAGTATAGAGAGTTTTTTGAGTATTGTGCTGTGACGTTATGCTTAGCATATGTATTTGTGACGATCATTTCTTGCTGAGCTGTTGTATGTTAGCTTACAAGCTCAGGCTTTCAATGTACATATTGGGGTGTAAACATCAAACATTGCCCTTTTTTTAAAAGCTGTGAAAAAGAATATGGACATATTGTGCTAACACATTTTTTTTTTTATCACAAGTGGGGCTTCCTGAGGAATCATTCTGGTGTTTCAGGATGAGGAGCAGATTTGCTGCTGCCCTTCAGAGAAGGACTAATTCTGACATAGCTGAATGGATGCAAACTTCACGGTGTGGACACACAGAGATGATCTGCTAATCCTGTAGACCTCTTATGGAGAGCTCCACTTATAATTATCAGAGTTAGGTGCCATAACTAGACTTATGGCACATCATTTTTATTCTCTACACTGATTTCTGAAATAGTAAAATAAAGAAGCCTGATACTGTTACACAAAACAAAGTGCCCTTCATATAAAACTAACACCCCAGTTTTAAAACATTGTAAATGTTTTCTGTTTCACTCTGTATCATGGGTTGAATGAACTAATCCTTTTCTGTTGGTAGTAATAATCCAAACAATGTGGGGAGCGGCACAAACAACCATTTTTTAGTTTTGAAAAGTTTCAGTATCCTACAAAGCAACTCTTGAGTCATTGCAGTTTATTCAGCATGCATTTGGGAGCTGTTAACTTAGTAAAGTATTTAGAGTTCTTGGCAGCTTTTCTTTCTTTTTACTCATTCTTGTCTCTACTCTCTGTAACCACACCAGTAGTCAATGGCCTCTATGTAAAAACAAATCTCACATACTGAGCGCTCAGGCATAGTATATCTAGCCTCGTAAGACCGTCCTGATCTCGCGAGCTCCAGTTTTTCACTCGCAGATCAGTCTGGCATCTTGAGAAAGAGAAAATTTGGAGCCGTTCGCCAAACGACCGACCAATCAGCGTTGGTTTTGAGGCAGGTTTAGGTGTGACGCAACGAGAAGCGACTCTTCAGTCTAAATAACATGGCGGCTTCCATGGATGAGATGAGCGTAGCTATCGCGCAAGTTTTATCCAAATTAGAAAGTATTCCTTCATTGAAAGAAGAGCAAAAAATGGCACTGGAGGCTTTTCTCGGAGGAAAAGATGTTTTTGCTCTTCTCCTGACTGGTTTCGGCAAGAGTTTGATATATCGTTGATCTGATTGGTTGATTTGGCCCATCTGTCACCAACATAGGTGGTGATTGACAGATGGTTTATCCAATCAGCTAACCAGTATTTTCGCCCCTTCCCAAAAGTTCTCCAACGGAAAGTTCCCAGATGGATATGCCGAGCAAATTGGAAGCAATCCATCTGGCGGAGTCAGGTTATAGTATATCCACTAGGGCTGGGACCATATGCTTTTGTCCCGATTCGATTCTTTCACGATACATGGGTGCCGATTCAGTTTGTATTGTATTTCATTTATTGCTCATCTAGAAGTATTGCGAATCGATAGTATTGAGTATTGCAATTTTCTTTTCCTTTAACAAAAACAAAAGTTGAATTATACCCTTCTAAAGACAATATATCATGAGACATTTCTAAAAACTAATTGTTTTCTAAAAAATAATGCACATCACATCACATGTCAGTCAGTCAGTCTGACATTTATTTCATGTCTTTTAGAAGTACATAACATGGATTTTCTGCTTTCTGTTTAGCTGGAAACGGATATGATGTAGTCGTCACCGACGGTACCGTATAAACATTAAATATTTAGGTGAATCATTGGTAAAAAAATAAATAAGATATCTATTCTGGTAAAGGAATCAATTTTAACTACTGGTGTTAGAAAAACAACACTGTGGTCAGTATTAAGATACATACTAACCCAAACAAAATCTCATGATCCACGACACTCCATCACCCTGGAATCCACCGTGCTGGTGAATACAATATGTTTGAAGCACCGGCAGCATTTTTGTCCACCAAGCATGGGCTTGTCTTCATTACACGTGCTGGATTTGTGTCACGGTCACAACATGTCCTTGAGGATCCATTTTCTATATGGGGTAGGAATGCGAATAAGGGCTACCGCCCCATGCCGCTGTTTGAGTCACGTTATGTAATGAGCTTTCTCCGCTCCCCACGGACTTAATGTCATTATGAAAATGCATTACCTGCATCCTCCTCCCCACCTCCCGCTCTCATTTGTTCAGCTGTGTGCATCCCTGAACAGGCCATAAGAAGTGGATTATAGGACGTTTTCCTATGAGAACACCACTGCTGCTGACCTCCTGCCATTTCTTTAGAACTGGACTAATGTGTGTCAGCGAAGGCATAATCACTCCTACGACTCATGTCAATGATCTGTAGGCATTGGTTGTCATTGAGTAATACCTGGTTGGTGAGGTTTTTTTTCTGTGGTATAAAAATAGCAAGATCATCCAGCAACCACAGTCAATATATCTCATACTGTCATCTAGTGTACAATGATAGAATTTACTGAACTATAAACTCAAAACTTGAGCTCTTAAAAAGATTTATATCAAAGATTTAGAAACTGTCCCGCCGGTTGGCTGAACAACATTCCTGTACACCACCATTTGTTCTGGTGAGAACCCGGAGGAAAGGTGACTCCTCTAAGTCTAGGGAGAAGGAAAGGTGTGACGCTGTGGTGTATTTGTCATCAGTGGGGTGATTACCTGCCAAAGGGGTTCCTCAGGCTGGGGTGATAATATGTTAGCAGACCTGGTGCCATGACATTAACAGGGCAGCCCCCGCTGTAGTCCTCCTTAGCCCAGTCCTGTAAAGCAGAAAAGTTAAATGACATCAACATTCTAGTATTTCATGGCATAGGCCAAAAGCATGGCAAACAAAATCTAATATTATCACATAATATACCCATTATAAATTGTATGCATTTATCACA
Organism: Sander lucioperca; assembly: GCF_008315115.2. NCBI lineage: Eukaryota > Metazoa > Chordata > Actinopteri > Perciformes > Percidae > Sander > Sander lucioperca. The sequence goes on along the minus strand of NC_050186.1, from coordinate 24,246,680 downwards.
TGGCTTTATTCTAAAATCTACTTAAAAGTAAAAGTAAATGCAAGTAAAAGTTAATGTTGACTCGCCAACATTTCTCCTAAAATGGAGATGCAGATGTAGGGCTGCACAATTAATCGAATTTTAATCACGATCACGATTTTGGCTTCCCACGATCAAATTCACGTGATCGAGCGATATTTAAAATGCTTCATTCCGTTCAAAGAACGCTCTGTATCAAAGTTTTTTTTTTTTTTTTTTTCAAAGCTCCGTAAACCACTCTCTGATCACGTGCCTCCATGAGCCAATCAGAGTTGTTCCCTGCACCGCACAGCTTAGTTTAGATGTAGACAGTCAGAGAGGACAGAGTGACGTGGGGAAAATTCCACAACAGATAGCAGTCGGTCATAAGTCGTCACGAGGTTTACCAGTTTACCAGTAAACGCAACATTTTGTCCCGTCTGTGTTGTTTTTCAGACAACAGCAGTGACCAGTGCTAGTTTGAGTCTTATAGCTTTAAAGCTCATAGCTTTAGCAGCAGACTGTTGTACGTCCCGCTGTTGGAATCCTCTACAGTGAAATACAGTCACACTACACCGTTTAGCTGTCAGCATTTTAGCCGTGTTTAATCCAGTTACTACTGTAGCTAACGGTAGGCTAACGTTACCTGCTGTGTAACGTGTTATTAGTGTTTACTAGTGGGACATGCAGCGATGTTTCTGTTGCCTGGAACGTCTGTTTTGGAGCATCAGAGCGCAACGCAGACGTTTAAGTGGCACCGTAATCCGCATTGCTATTTCGTCCGGTAGATGCCCTATTGGCACCGGATTTTAACATGCGCCGTTAACGTGAACAGAAAATTGCGTTGCCTGTATCTTTTCACGGCAAACGCGCATGTTTGGAAAGCGGTCGCACAACAGCTAAAATGGCATACTCCTTCATAGTATCCCTCAACAAAGGAGGAATGTAGCACAATATGGATGTGAAAGCAGTTATAATTAGCCTATGTGACAGTAAAATTTGTTTTGGTTAAAATCAACAATTAATCGTGATAATTAATCGTGATCAATATATTGATCAAAATAATCGTGATTATCATATTGGCCATAATCGTGCAGCCCTATGTAGATGAGTGGAATGACACCCTTTAGCTCGTCATGTGGAAAGAACAATAATAGGATCACACAACAGAAATGAAAATGTTTGGAATTTAATCCAAATGAATTGGTAATTGGCTCATTAATATTTCCTGTTTATAAAAAAAACAAGTACAGAAATAATTAGTATAACATATCAAGGAACTTAATGATACCCATTTGCCTACCATAATGAGGCCAAATATGATATATCACTTTAACATCAGTTTATCAGCTTTTTTTGTCTTTTTTTGTCTCACTTTAACATCAGTTTATCAGCTTTTTTTGTCTCAGCTCTGAGTTGTTGTTATTGTATTCTATAAAATGATGTTCCCATTGAGTCTTAACAAAGTGAAATTGTGATGTCTCCCTTAACATCCCTACCTCCAGTTTCCTCAGGGCAGTTTTTCTTTTTAATCTTGCCTTTCACCAGTGAAGTGAGTAGTCCGGGGACTCTCTGCATGACTAATGTGCTGTTTCACAGTCGTCCTGTGTATGCTGTGCATCATTTAATAGAGCTAAGTAGCTATTTTGTACATGTGTGATGCATTAGGCATGTAAATGATAAATGGACTGCATTTATACAACACCTTTTTTTTTTATCTTACTGGACAAAGACCTTTACAATTTGCCTCTCATATACAGTACAGTAGATAGGCCTATGTTTTCATGGTGGTTATTTTTTTGGTATGGATCATGTTATAAACATATGTGGTCCACACAGCACGGTTAATGTGGATCAACAATTGCATTGCTGGAATACAAATTCGAGGTAATAATGTGATAATCGCAGGTCTTTCCTCAACCCATGTTGGGCCCCCTGTTTGTATTATTTTTTAAAGGTGATTTTTTTTTTGGGCATTTTAGGCCTTTATTTATAGGACAGCTGAAGACATGAAAGGAGTGAGAGAGAGGGGCAATGACATGCAGCAAAGGGCCACAGGTTGGAGTTGAACCCGCGACCGCTGCGTCGAGGAGTAAACCTCTGTATATGGGTGCACGCTCTACCAGGTGAGCTACCCAGGCGTCCCCCACCCCATTTGTATTATTGTTTTGTGTTAACTATTATCGAGCTAAAGCTAACTAGCAAGTGCTTTAGCACCTGGTACACTACACCGAGACTGTCCTTCCCCAAAAAACGACCCTGCATAGGTCGTTTGTACAAGCAGCCTATCACAGCCTATACTTATGTTAATCGAAAGGCGGAAACCTCTAGTGGCCATATTAATTATGACGGGAGCAAAAGAGAAAGTCAGGTGACATAGTATAAAGAGCAGGAAAATCCACGAAGGGAGGAGGTCAGGGTGGATGGTTGGATCCAACAAACACAGAACTTTGACACAGGAGACCGCTGTTCGTGTGTCCCGTGTGAAACCAAAAGTTAACGTTAGCGTCTTTGAACGTATGTAAGTTAACTTGTAAGTTCAGTTATGTAAGTACCTAAAGTTACATATGTAACTGAAGTTACGTAACAAACTTATTTTACTTATTTTAATCCAAACCATGATGTTTTCCTAAACCTAACAAAGTAGTTTTGTTGGGTAAAACCTAACCAAACTGTGACCGTTTCACAATGTTAATCGTGTATTTAAACTTTTAATTTAGGTATGAGGACGTGTTAATCTCCTGCCACTGGTAAGGGACGCTCACTTAGGAAATGCTCCTGTGGGTTGTATTAGAGGGTAGGAATAAATGACCTATTTGATTGTATGGTTGGAAGACTTGTTGCCTACACTATAACTCTATGAATAAATCAATTGGGTTCAGATATGAAAGCTTTTGCAACACAAAATAGCTTTCCTCTCTGGAATCCAGGGTAAAAAAAGAGACTATGAATTTTGGCACTAAAAAATTCTGCCCTGAAACCAAATTATTGTTTTATTACATTAGACATCTGCCACTGAGCTACTTACTTTCTCTTCGTAGTGGAGGAAAGATGCAGCTTCAGGACCTAGGTATTTGACCAGACTGGAAAACACAGCTGTTCTTCTCTCCCCACCCTGCAAACAAAAGAAAATGCCTGTGCCAACATGTTACTTTACACTCGCTCATCACTCAGAAATATAACAGCAGGCTGCAAAAATATGAATGCATATTCAAGAAACCAATCCAAGCTGGACAAAAGAAACAGCAGTCAATTTGAATAACTCGAGCGTGGTCAGCACATGCTCCTGGTTGGAATAGTTCACATGGTGAGTTATGCACAGAGCAGCTGAGGCCTAAGGACCAAAAGGACATATCACCATAAAACATGCTGACAGATGTTGCAAAACTGTCTAAGATTCCTTATGTGCATGTCACTTTACCTTTGCTCTTAGCACACCCTTGTGCAATAATTTGAAGCTGAAACTCAGTCATTTAATACACTCCTTACAGAATAACAAAGTGTGAATTAAAGCGTGGTGCCAAATTGCTTTCAATGACGAATTTGTAAAAACAAAACAAAAACCTGTTAATTTGCTGCAGGACTGCTAATAGATTAAAATTCTATGAAATGACATTGGAAAAAAATCCCACCGGTGCACACCAAAACAATCAACAAGCTAAAAGTCAAACGCAGTAAATGTAAATCCAACCAAGTACACTATATAAGAGCCAAATATAAAAATTAAAACATTCCTAAGAAACAGATATATATTTACAACTAATTCGTACTTACACAGCACAAAAGAGTGTTTAATTGTAACCTTGATGTAACTTGCCTCACACACAGCAACGCTATTTTCCTCTCTTTAGCAGTGAAGTAGCAAGTGGAGGTTAATTATTTAGCACTTTGTGCAGCATTGTACAGCAGGGAGACAGCTATGCTTGAGCTCTGTAGAAAGTCAGGGTAATGACTAAAATGCCAAAACAACACTAGACACAAGGCTTAATTTTATTTACTTTTTCAGGTAGTAAAGGGAAAGCACTGGAACTAAATAAAAATGTCGACACAGAAGGAAAGCGAGAAAAGGAAAGAGGATGTAGGCTTAGTGTGCGGAGAGTGTATGGGAGCGTAAGAGGATCATAGCTGTCATTGGCAACATTCAGTTACTGAAGTGTTAAGTCTCGCTTTGCCAGACCTTCCTCCTCAGCGGAGGGTCTGGCTACTCCACACAGCATTCCGGGATGGGAGAAAAACGTACTCTGGCTTATTGGCATTTCTTTAAACCAATCACAATCATCATGGGCACTAAGCTCCACACTGAGCCACTGCAAAATAGCCTTAAAGCGCAACTCTCGCCAAAATGCAACCTAGGGTCTTTTTGTGAATGCACCTGAGTCAAACTTTCGTTTAAAAGCATATTTAGGACAGAAGCGCCACTTTTAAGATTTACCGTATTCTCGTTTTTCCGTCAAATGGCCTTTTGAATGGGAGTGCTAGGGGCACTTTTATGCAACCCTACAATAGTTATTTTTAAAACACTAAGAAGGCTCGACACAACATGAAACTTTGCTCGAAGTATCACCAGGGGCTCTACACCTAAAAGAAAGCATTGACAACATTGTTTGTGTACCCAGAGTTTACTAAAAAGGTTTTGAACAACTCACTGTAGGTCTTGTTGTTTCTGGCCGCAGCCATTTTATCAGTCAAAAACAATCAATTTCCGAATGCAACATAACAGGGAGGAGAGTAAAGATGGAAAGCTCCTAAAGCTTAATTCCATATAAATGCACGGCTTATTTCTTGTTTTGTCATTATTGAAAAACAATATTGACCTTGTAGTTGAAAAAGGAGCCTCATATGGAGTCCATTCATTCGCATTCGGATATCGACTTGTTTTGACTGCTGAGATGGTAAATATGCTTTTAAAAACGAAAGTTTTACTCGGGTAAATTCACAAAAAGACCCTAGATTGCATTTTGGCGAGAGTTACGCTTTAAAGGAACACGCCGACTTATTGGGAATTTAGCTTATTCACCGTAACCCAAGAGTTAGACAAGTCCATACATACCCTTCTCATCTCCGTGGGTGCTGTAACGCTGTCTGGCGGCCCCAGAGGCAGCAGCCCGTCACAGTACATGCAAGTGAATGGTTCCAGCTAGCCTACTGCTCCCAATAAGTCACAAAATAACACCAACATGTTCCTATTTACATGTTGTGATTTGTAGAGTCACAGCGTGTACAAAAAACAACGTAACATGAGACACAGCCATCTTCTAACCGTAAACAAACCAGGAACTATATTCTCAGACAGGTTTGCTGCAAAGCAAATCATTCCGCCCAAGTACTATATTCTTCCGCCTGAGAATATAGTTCCCGGTTTGTTTACGGTTATAAGATGGCTGTGTCTCATGTTACGTTGTTTTTTGTACACGCTGTGACTCTACAAATCACAACATGTAAATAGGAACATGTTGGCGTTATTTTGTCACTTATTGGGAGCAGTAGGCTAGCTGGAACCATTCACCTGCATGTACTGTGACGGGCTGCTGCCTCTGGGGCCGTCAGACAGCGTTACAGCACCCATGGAGATGAGAAGGGTATGTATGGACTTGTCTAACTCTTGGGGTTACGGTGAATAAGCTAAATTCCCAATAAGTCGGCGTGTTCCTTTAAGAAGGAACTTGTTTTGGTCGAATGTGTACTTTCAAAAGTTGTTTTAGTCATGCGAGAGAAAACTGAGATTGGACAGATAGTCTAGCTAGCTGTCTCAATTTACCCTGCAGAGATCTGAGAGCAGTTAACCATAGTCCTCATAAATCCACCAGAGTTTTTTTTTTTTTATGTGTTTATTTATTTCAACCAGAACTCATCTACAATTCATCTAAAGAAAAAAAGGAACAGGAAGAAGAAATATCTTATGGTACCTGTCACTTAAATAAAACACAACAAAAAAGAAACAGCTGCTTCATGAGTGAATCAACTCCAATCCTCACCCCAAACACCAAAAGTTATCAGTACTACCTATCTTTACATTTAATTATCATAATTTTAAGCGTGTTAGTCATCATTTTTCTTATAACATTCCTGTATTTTTTTCTTATACAAATTCTTAAATTTACAAACACTGTTGCAGCACTTCAGTTCATAGTCCAAGGTATTCCACAATTTAACTCCATAAATGGACAGACACTTCTGTTTTTGTGTAGTACGTGCGAAAAGAGTTTTAAAACGATATTGCCTTCTATGGCCATCTTCCTCTGATACAGGAGTAAATAAATTTTGTATAACCATAGGCAAACCTCTCTGTTTAGCTCTCCACATAAAAATCTAAATCTTCCAATCAACCAAATCTTTGAATTTTAAAAGTCCAGATTTTATAAATAAACTATTAGTGTGTTCTCTGTAGTCTTATTGATAATCCTTTGTGAAATGCTTTTTTCTGTAACAAAAACAGAGGTTTTGTATTAGTAGGGTATGTATTACCCCAGATTTCTATGCAATATCCAAAATATGGGAGTATTAAGGAATTGTAAAACATAAGCAACGTAGAATAATCTAAAACATCTTTAACTTTATACAAGACCCCAATACTTTTGCAAACTTTACTCTTAATATAAACTATGTGATCTTTCCAATTCAATTTATCATCCAAAATAAAATTTTTATCTCATTAACTCTTTCAATATCAGTTCCTTCAATTGCTATTCTTACATTTTCATTCTTTTTACAATTACCAAAAATCATGTATTTAGTTTTTTCCCAATTTAGACATAATTTATTTTTGTCAAACCATTTTTTAATTTTTCCCATTTCTGAACTTATATTTTCTGTAATTTCTGACAGATTTTCTCCAGAATAAAAATTTTTGGTATCATCAGCAAACATCAAAAACTGTACTACCGTTGACACTTCACAGAGGTCATTAATGAACAAAATAAAAAGTAATGGGCCTAAAACGGACCCTTGTGGAACTCCACATATTATATCCTTTAACTCAGATCTTTGGCCATTAATTAGAAAAAACTGCTGTCGGTTATTGAGATAACTTTTGAGCCATTGATGAGCTAGACCCCTAATGCCATAGTTGTATGATTTTATCAATAGCAGACTATGATTTATGGTGTCGAATGCTTCGCTTAAGTCGATGAATACCCCCACTGTGTGTTGCTTATTCTTAGTTGCAGATGCAATTTTTTCTATGAGTTCAATTAATGCCAAAGCTGTTGATCTTTTTGCTCTAAAGCCATATTGTTTTTCAGTAAGTAGTTTGTTTTTCTAAAAAAAATTTAGTTTTTGAGCAAACCACTTTTCAAGGATTTCAGAAAACTGAGAGAGCAATGACACTGGTCTATAGTTATTAAAGTGATGTACATCTCCGTTTTTGAAAAGTGGAACGACCTTGGCAACCTTCATCTTCTCAGGAAAAACACCCGAATGTATAGACAAATTAAAAATAAAAGTCAGAGGATTAATAATGCAGTCAATGGTCCTTTTTACAATGATCATGTCCAGTCCGTCACTATCAGTAGATGTAGATCTGCTAATGACACAATTTCATTTTCCGTAACCTCACCCAGGAACATGGACTGCATTATTCTACTTTCCATTTTACAGGTGGCATTTTGACTTTGGTTAGATGTATCAATTGATTTTGCAGTGTTTTCCCCTATATTAATAAAAAATGAGTTAAATTCATTGGCCACATCTATGCTGTTGCTCATAACATTTTCATCGTTCACAAAGTATTCAGGTATCTTAATATGTTGTGAACTTTGTTTTATTATACTTTTTAATATTTTCCATGTTTTCATATTGCCGTTTTTATCTTTCAATTGTTTATTGTAATAATCCCTTTTAGTTTCTCTTATAATTGTCATCAATTTATTTTTGTATGCTTTATATTTGGCCTCACAATTAGGTGTCCCATTTTTTACAAAGTCTTTATACAATCTATTTTTCTTTTTACATGCTTTGATTAATCCTAATATCCAAGGTTTATCACTTTTAAGGGGTTTCTTTGACAGCTTTAGTGGGCAACATTTATCATAACTAGATAATATACATGTTTAAAAAGGTTTCATATGCTGTATTCACATCAGTCACATAAACACCTGACCAGTTCTGTTGTGAAAGCTCACTCCTGAAGTCATTTATTGTTTTTTTCAGTTCTCACTCTAAAATATGAAGGCTGATGCAGGGTTTCCCGCAGAAAATGTGTTAGTTAAGGTGGTAGGATTGCCATCTGACCGGGGGTCAGTACATCAGTGTTAGTGTAGTACACACTACACTAAATATCACATTTTAATATATAATTAATACATCTCTACACTACACTACACTAAATATTTAATTTAAATAATAATAAATTATTAATAAATAACCAGCTTTTCAAAATAACAGTTGAAATGTGCAATTTTAAGCTCATTAATCTATTTGCAAAAAAAGTGCTATAACAGTTTTACTGGCATTGCTCCCATTATCCTCCGTGACACGCACTCTTCCACTTTGCCCGACAACTCTTCTCCAAAACAGCTGTGAGATAACAGAGCTCAGCCCATAGCTTCACACACTCCAGCAGATAGTATGCGTGAAATAAAAACAGGACACGTAATTTCACTGTGTGTAACTACGCTAACTAACCGTGTGTTGTGAACCGCGTGTAGTGATTAAAAAAAAAAAACCAGACAACAGCTGTGTCTCAAAGACCGGGCAGCAACAGCCGGGACGTTGAGAATCCACGCGCGAGAGGTGATGGATAGTTCCAGTCACTTCGTCATGTATTCACTTCGTGGAAACAAGAGAAGAAAGCCTCACTGATGTGAAGAATAGGACAGAGAAACATATATAAATGCTCTCTGCCTGCCGTATGCCAACACTCCGGTAAGTCCACTCACCCCGTCTCTGCCCGGTCGTGCCCCGGCTGCCGCACATTTGTTGACAAACTCCGACGCACACGCGACGGTGAATTGGCGATTGTTCTCACGGACACACGCGCGATATCAACTGGCTACTTATCCTCCAGACAGCGACGGACCACGTCTCTTTTTCTTTCTCTCATTTCGGCCGTGTGGCGTGCGTGCCCGCTTGCGGTGTCAAGCGCGTCCGCACTATTGTCCGAGATTTTTTATTTTTTTTTGACGACCTAGTTAAGGCGGTGGGGTTCCCCAGCTTAGGCGGGCCACCCGACCTGCAAAGTGCTGCGGGAAACCCTGTGATGTGAGCTCTTGTATCTCTCAGGTTGCATGTCACATATGGTGAAAACAGGCAAATGATAGCTTAAGTCATTTATCAATAATCCACTTTGAACAATTTTTTGAACATTATTTGTGACAATATTATCAATTAATGTGGCACACGAGCTAGTAATTCTGCTAGGCTGTGTAATTAAAGAAAAAAGAGATCTTGTATGCAATGCATCTAAGAAATCTGAAGTAAACTTACATTTAGATTGATTGAGAAAATCAATATGGAAATCATCACTTATTAAAAGTGTTTTCTGGTTATTCTGTGTATCAAGTAATTGTTCAAATTTGTCCTGAAAAACATCTATTTTGGATCCTTGAGCTCTATAAATGCAAGCAGCAATCACATTCCTGTTTTTCCCCATATCAATTTCAACAGCTACACATTCAAAGATTCCCTCGATTGCAATAGACATTTTTTCAACAAGATTACATTTCAAATAACTGTCAACATACAATGCCACACCTCCTCCTCTTTTTTTCTGATCTATTTACATGGTATAACTTATATCCTTCTAGTTCAAAGTCTACACCCTTTTCATTACTAATCCATGTTTCAGAAAGTGCTATTATATTAAATCGCCTTGTAAATGTAGTGATATAATCCTTCATTTTATTAAAATTTGCATAAAGACTTCTGATGTTGAAATGAACAAGCGACAGACTGTCCCTTGAATTAACATTTAAATTAAATTCATAGTCAGTATAATATTTAGAAGTGTCACCTGTTTCATTCAACCCATGGCTATCAGGGTCCAGGTCCTTATCAAAATCATGCATGCTTTACTCTCTAGTATCAAATCTTGTCAGTGTTATACTTATCTAGTTTTAAATAATAACAATAAAAAATCTCCATATATCCAAAAATATATTCAAAAGATAGGTAGAAAACAAAATATTGGTGATTGAACATTCCCTTCCCACTCTTCCCCCACTCATCCCACCCCCCTCCCAGCTCCCACCACCCCCCCATACATAAAATAAGTCAGCGCTCATAATAGATCCACTCTCCCAGGAATTTTATCAAAATGACAGTCGTTATGACAAACCAAAACAACAACAACAAAAAAAAGGGGGGTCACTGCGCTGGAGTTACTTTAATCCTCTATAGTTTAAATGAAAAGCTCAGCCTTACTTGCGTCTTGAAATAAATGCTTGGCATTCCCTTTGGTGAGTTTTATTGTCGCTGGGTACAGAAGGTAAGCCTGAAACCCCTTTATACGGGCTTCATGCATCATCTTGTAGCATAATTTACGACGCTTCAAGGTGGCCTCGCTGTAGTCCGCTGCAAACTGAAGTTGAATATTAGCCACTTCAGAGCGATTTTTCCTGGATTCTTTGAGAATACGATCCCTGTCGATTTACCGGAGACATCTAACAATCAGCGGCCGTGGTCTCTGCAGCTCACTCCCCGTGCCTCGCTCAGGCAGGCGTCCAAGCCGGTGACATCGCATCAGCTCCGGGCAGGCGTCGGCGAGAGCAGGAAACCACTTGGGAAGGTGCTCTCACAGGTAATCCAGAGCATTTGCACCTTCAACTCCTTCTTTTAGATTAAATATAAGAAGATTATCTCGTCGTGCGCGATCCTCCATTTCTGTGAGTTTTGCTTGATATTTGTGCATTGTTTCCACACACTGTGAGACAGTTTGTTCAGCCTCACTCACATGCTCTTTTAACTGGGTTGTATCTAAGAGTATTATCCATATTTCCGTGTGCTTGGATAAAGTTTTTCCTTCGTCACCAGAGCAATCCCAGAAGTGTATAGACTACTGAAGTGTAGAAATGTGACCTTATCAATTGGCAACCTGGGCATTAAGGGATATTAGGCTTGTATGAATCCTTAATAAGTTGCAGATTTTTTTTTTATCAACACTTGATATTGTATTATGCGATAATACAATAACTTAGTCAATTTGAGTACCTCAGTGCCTCAGCAAATAGTACTGCAAAAAATGTAATTGAAAGACTGCAGCATTGAGTTGAAAAACCCATTTTCTATATTAACCAAAGTAATAGTTATTAAAAGCTGGCAGGAGCAACCACTGTTCTCCTCAGTCTATGTGCTGTGCTGTTCTCGCATACAATATTCATCATGCTGCCAATGACAATGCACACTATTTTGCATTTGTGTCCATACAAATTGTTAACCAGGCGTAACCCTAAACATGCATGATAAAGGGTTAAAGTTAAAATCCAGTACAGTAGTACTGTATATCCAGGAGGAGACATAGTTTGTATATAATGTACACGTACTATATATTGGAATTTGAACAGATAATAAGACCTATGTCTAATGAAACTACCAGACTTCAGAGTTAAGCTATTGAAAACTATGACATCTCACTTGATAATAGAATATGTCATACCCGTCCACAATTTGGCATATCCCAGCTGAATCCATCCATCCATCCACCCAGCCACCCATCCATCCAGCCAGCCATCCATATATATATATATATATATATATATATATTATACTAGGGCTGTCAATCGATTAATAAAATTTATCTAATTAATTACAGACTCTGTGATTAATTAAGCGAAATGAATCGCATACATAATTAACGGTGCCTGAACTGATACTTTTTAAGAAAGTAAAAAAAGAAAAGAAAACAAAAGGGTACTAAACAACAGTTGGTGACATTAAAGAACGGCTTGTTTATTGCTAAGGCCATATGGTCAAAATTAAATGATTTAATAATAATGTATAACAATAACTTATTTCACTAGTAAATTGCTGTTGAACGACAAAAACAACCACCAAGGACATTTACAATAACTTCAAATGCACCACGAAGCTGTAGTTTACCAGTTTCATTGAACGCACCGTCTGTGTTGTTTTTCTGACGGCAGCTCGGCAGCTCCAGATTGTTACATACCGGTGTTGAGTCACAGTCCTCTACAGTAAAACACAGTCAAACTTTACACCGTTCAGCGTTAGCTGTCAGCATTGTAACCGTGTTTAATCCAGCTACTAGCTAGCGGTAGGCTAACGTTAGCTGCTGTCGAGTATAGTGTTAACTAGCTAGCGGTAGGCTAACGTTAGCTGCTGTCAAGTATAGTGTTAACTAGCGTCACATGCAGCGGTGTTTGTGTTGCCTGTATCGTCTTCAGAGCACCAGAGAGAAGTGCAGACATATCAGTGGCACCAGATTTCGGTAGCCAGGGTTGGCAGGAAGAAGATTTTTTTTTAAGTAAATTTTCTAGTTCATGATCCAGGCAGACGCATTCTTGTCTCCCTCCTTCATTTTACAGTGGAATGGTGGCTAGAACGGCTCCGGGTCAAACGTCAATATGGAATGGATTAATCGACGTTATTTTTTTTAACGCGTTATTTTTTCTCAGATTAATTAATCGAAATTAACGCGTTATTTTGACAGCCCTAATATATACACACATACCTACCTACCTACCTACCTACCTACATACATACATACATACATATGTGTATGTGTTGTATATCATACTGATGATGGACAAAATATGCTTCAATTACCTTTTCCATTTACCATTTCTACGCATTATGAATTAAAATGAGATTATAATGAATCACAATTAAAATACTAACTGATGGCACGAGACATTGCTGTGTTACAAGCATAGATTATAACATGTTTAAATAATAGATAAATTCTTTCATTGTATTTACATTGATGACCCATTACCTCCTCGGAGCTCCATCGAGAAGCCTGCTGGCCGGCAATGAAGCCTACCAAAGCAGCATTACCGCTGGGGCTGGTGGCATCAAATGTAACACAGAATGGACACTCACTGGAGGATCCTGCCACTATTTCTCCAGAGAAGCCCTTCTCCTTCCAAAAAGCCTGAAGAGAAACAGACAGTTCACAGCTTCATCATATTTGATTTGTTTTCACTTTATTATCAGAAAATATTTCCCAAATTTGTCTTTCATTGCAAGATGTACACTGTTTTACATAAATACAAAAAAAAAAAACAATACACTTAATTTATCCAAACAACAAAACCATATTACAAACATATATCACATCAGACATTATGAAAAGTGGATGCAGTGCAAACAATTTAATCTCTCCGTTTTACATTCAGTGTTCAACTCAGGTACACTGATGCCTACTTAGAGCCTAAACTTTTGAGGAACAAAAGAGTTCCTCAAACTGTGTAATCGAGCCTTTGGGAATCTGGATCCTTTTTGTGATGACAAAAGCTGATATTCTTTAAATAAATGCGTGCGTGTGTGGTAAGTCGTCTCCTTTCAGTTCACACTCTATATGTAGCCTGCTGGCAACCTTGCTGCCTACCTTGCTGCTTCATGTAATAATTTGATGAACCTGCAACCAAGGCTTTTGGTCAATACAAACTGTTTTAAGAGAGCATCAAATGACACTATACTGTGACATTTTTTATTCATGCATATACTCATTTTGTGACTTAAAATAATGTCAGCAATCTTTGTATCACTACTGTGTGTGTGTGTGTGTGTGTGTGTGTGTGTGTGTGTGTGTGTGTGTGTGTGTGTACGCAGGCTGCATATGTATTTGAATAATGTGCTCATTTATCCACCCATGCAAATTTACTCTGTATCTCTATAACGTTAAGGTTGGGGTATTTGTGAGTCTGATTGTTACATTTATTTCTGCATGTTACTTTCATTTTGCTTCTTTTTTATCCTAAATAAATACTTGATTTGATAAATAAGTATTGAGGAAAATAATTAAATATCCCAGTTGTCTTGCATTAGTCTTGCCTAGTTATTAGTTTGAAGAAATTTAGGAGAGAACGCAAAAGAACAACTGAACTTACAGTAAACAATTAGTAGGGTAAAAAAGTAAATTAATTTATGTTGCACTGTGCTTTAGGGCTGCAGCTATGGATGGTAATGATTAACCGTCAACCGACAATTTTGACTGATTAATACTATCAATCAAAATCAATATCATTAAAACGAATAAAAACGTAATTAAAAAAAAATTTTGATAAAAGAAAAATAGTTTTACAATGTACACTTAGCTGCTTAACTATTTCTCAACTTGTTTTTTCTGCTAAGTTCTTGGCTCTCTGCTGGACAGATGACACATGCCACTATATTGATGAGGGCTGCCGGGTTAACTTGGCCATCCCTCATAAACACATCTGTAACACATCTTTGCTATGGTGACGCACCATCCTTTTTGTTTTATTCAAATATTTTCTTCCAGGCCAGACCCATCCATTTTATGTACATGACATCTGTCCTAAGATAACTGAAGTTAATGGAGGCTAATTTGAGTAATCAACAAGCAGGAAGTATTATGGCATACCTTCGTCCTACTCTAGACCTTAGGAGCCACTCTGATGAGAAGAGGCACTTCCAGGCAATACACAGCATGCTGGACAAGGTTGCAGTTCTGCAAACACACAGTGTTCTAGTCTCAGCTGTCCCAGCTGGTCATAATTTGGATATTGTTTGACCTTGTTCAGATAGTCATAAATGGATCTTTATACCTCATGCCAGGACACCTGCTGCTGTCTTTAACCTGACCTGTCACCACATAAAAACAGGTTCCTTCAGGCTTTAGGATTTGCTGATGTTCAGTCTTTTACATCCAGTCTTCAGACTTACTTCCAGATTCAACTGCTGTAGATATGCCCTGACAAATTACCCAGCATTGGTGAGTGTTGCCAGAGGTAAGTGAAGGGACAGATGTGATGCCCAGCCTGAGGCTGCCTCTTATGACTTGGATCATGAGAGGGACAAGCTGGTACTTCTAGGATTGTCCCCCCCAATGTGGAGAAGATAATCCAAGGCAGCAAAGCAGACTCAACTATTCATGCTGAAAATGCAGAGTCCATGGGCTTGCACAAGTGATGTGACAGGAGTGTTCCAGTGAACTGCTCAGTCAGCTCAGTATTCTCTTTCATTATATATTCTACTAGAGAGGTGTCTGCTGCCATCTGCTATCAAAGTGTCTCAGTGATTTTCATCAGTGTCCAGTAATAACTCACTTTAGCTCTCCCTGCATTTGGCATAGCTGTCAGTTCTTGATGTACTTTAAATAAAGCTGTGCTATGCACTGCCGTTTTTATTCTATACAGGAATAATTTCCATTCATCTAAACTCAGTGGGCCTGAGTGATGTTACACTCAGAGCTTTATCGCACAGTTACCTTTTACATGATGTCATTGTTGTTTTTATAGATGAGGTCATTTAAATCTAGATTGACCCGATTCAGTGGCATTTTAAAACACCAACTACCTCAGAATATTGTTATGAACTGAAGTACTTTTGAAAAGTGATGCAAAGATCTGTCCTATAAGGGTAAGGTGATATTGTTTCTGCGAAAAATAGATTCTAGAATCTTAGATCTTATAGCCCTAGATGGCCACTGGATGTCGTTTTGTTAGAGGACATCTCACGTCACCTTGTGTAATTCATACTAGAGTGATGGTTGAACAAATTTGTTCAACCATTCACACTAGATCACCAACTGCATTATTAAACAAGGGGGTTGCAGTTTTAACAGGGGCAGTGACGTCACCCTGCCACCACTCAGATTCTGATTGCTAACTCAGCTGTCTTCATATAGTGGCTTAGTCTTGGATGCGTCTTCATCTCAAAGCTTTTGCAGGTAAATGAGGTGCAAACAAATTACCTAATTTCTCTCAGAACATAACGTTGGGAAATATGGACTTGAGTATTTTGATATTTTTCCCTTTGGATTATTTTAAGGTGAAAGACCCTGTGTGAATAGTTTTTTAAATAAATAAAATGATTACTTAAAGCAACACATCACAATAATTTAACATTCAATGCCATTGTGATAAAACATTATTGCCCCTTAGGCTTAATAAATGTAAATAAGTACAACGGGATGTTTCCTGTAGAAACTGATCAGTCTCTCACCACACTGTGGAGGTATTTGGCCCACTCTTTTCATGCGAGACCTGCTTCCAGTCAATGACATTTGTGGGTTTTCAAGCATGAGCTTTTCTCAAGTCCTGATAGTACACCACAAGGGACCTTGGCCCTGGTGAAAGGGCCTCCGGATCGGTGGACTTTGTTCTGCTCAATAACCTTTTTACAAGTTGCTTTTGACCATGGCCAATGTGCTTCTTTACCCAGTTGCTGACACTTGACACTTTTGAAGGCAATTGCTGAGGTTTGTAAGATATGTTAGGAAGGACTGGCTGTAATCAGATCTGATTGTTAGTCAATGTATTCAAACAGCCCTAAACAGCCTTTATCTTTAAGTCGTAGGGGTGCAATATAAGTATATAAGTAAGATAGCAGTCAGTCAAGTGTGAGTCTACAACTTTGGAAAAGTCCAGATATTTGAATTCAGCCTAAGTCAATGTTGGACACTTAAGCGTACAGCGTGTCCCTGCCATAGACACTACATCTTTTCTTTATTTGTGGAAATCTTTGAGGAAAATATATTGCATACATTTACACATTCAGAATTTGGACACTAAAATAAAATGGAGAGTAAATGTAACTCATATAGTAAATATGGAGAGATTTCAGACAGCCTGTGTGACTTTGCCTTCAGTCTGTTTCCCGTGTGCATAATTACATCTGATAGTCTGTACCTGTTTTGATTAGTATTTCAGCTCTTTGTTGTCAGTCTTGGCTTAGGCTTAATTTCACTTCACCTTTATCAGTGTTTAGTGTCAGGATGCACCGATCTGATACTGATATTGGATATCGGGCAGATACTGACTCAAATAGCTGGATCTGGTATTGGTGACAATTAGGCCTGGCTTTCGAACATTAAAAATCCATGAAGCACCTTTTACATGTGTTTAAGTAATGTAGTTAGTCCGTCTGTGGTGTTTACTCTACTATGGTGCTTTGTTTATTTAGTAACGTTACCGTAAAAGACGATGCTGTAGCAGGAAATGGACGTGATTCATAAGCGTTAACATTATGCTAACGTAGTTCCACGGTGATTTGTGCTTTTATTTTTCTGATCTGTACAGAACAACTTATTTGCTAACTTTTGCTAAGGTCCTAAGGGGTATGACTGTTGATGGCAATTGTTGATTTTACTTAGATGTGCCAAATTAAGTGATTATTGGTCGGACTGTTTAGCTAATGCTATGCTAGCGGCAGCTGTCACTTGTTGCCATAGCAACTCCAAACGTCTTGGGCTGTAGCCCAAGCCCCCAGGAAGAGCGTCATGTCTTAAAGCCACCATGGGCTTAGCGGATAAGGGTGGAACTGTACCCCATGGCCCAGAAAGAGTTTTCACATAGACTTTGCATGGCGAAAGAAACTTCTATATTTCAGCGCATCATTTTTTTTGGGGTGCATCAACTTACCAGCCCGAACACTTAAAAGGTCCTTGTTTAAAACGTCATGTTTTTAACATTTTTAACATTTACTAGTAGCCGAATCCAGAGTTATTAAACTAGGCATGATGAACGGCGCATAATGGACGCAAGCAGACTGCACTGCGCATGCTCATATGGCGGTTCTCCCGAGGTCCTGTAGCTGTGATAATGGATAATGCTAACACTAATGGTTGTAATTCACCATGTGTTCTATTAATACATTCATGGTATGTATGCTGTAAAGCCTGTAACGTGGATGAGAGTTGAAGCCATGGATGTTATTAAGAGAAGCTCTGTTCACGAAGCTGCAGGCTAACCGTAGGAGTTAGCACTAGCTAGTAGCTAGCTAGCTAGCTAGTAGCACGACATAATAATTACATCTCCTTGGTTGTCTAAATACATCCATCATTTATTTAGATAAGCATGTAAACGATCGGGCACAACGAAAACACATTTAGCGTTAGTGAATATTTTATACAATGAAACGGCGAGTTCATGAGTTCGCCACTTGTAAGAGACTCGAGAGAGAAGCTCATGAATGAGCATGTTGCTACGACAACACAAACTGTTGCTAGTGCGCATGTCCATCATGACGTCATGGGCCAGTCAACGCGGAAGATCCGAGCTCCATGTTTGCTTTATGCGCTTTTGAGCACTCTCATTGGAATGAATGGGGCTTCCCGCCGAATGCTGTATCCAGTTCTCTTAATACATCCATGCTATAGCCGTATAAAGCCAGAGAAATTAAACATGCTCTGTTTTTTGTTCATGATTAATGCTTTGTTTTTTATTGACGGGAATAAAGCTCTGTTTTTAATTTTTTGTTAATTTAAAAAAAAATACAATGTTTTATGATAATAAAGAGGCGTGGTTTACTTTGTTGGCTGTGAACCTGTGTATCTGGGTCATATAACAGTGATATATAACAAAAGATGTATCCTGAGATTTATTTAAACTTTAATTTGTTTGAAAAAGTAATACAAAAATAAATGAATTATGTCACTAAAAGAGACAATAATATTGTTATCGCAATTATTTCTGAGACAATTAATTGTCCAGCAAAATTTGGAATTTTTACAGGCCTAGTGACAATGGGGCTGATCTATTCAATTTAATTCTATGTTTATATATACACTCAGCAAAAAAGAAACATCCTGTCACTTTCAATTGCTTTTATATTTTAAGCAAACTTAACATGTGCAAATATTTGTATGAACATTAAAAGAGTTAACAACTAACACATAAACTGAACAATTTTCACAGACATGTGACTAACAGAAATGGAATAATGTGTCCCTGAACAAAGGGGGGGTCAAAATCAAAAGTAGCCCTCAGTATCTGGTGTGGCCACCAGCTGCATTAAGTACTGCAGTGCATCTTCTCCTCATGTACTGCACCAGACTGGCTAGTTCTTGCGGTTGTTGTTGCCATCCTGTACCTGTCCCACAGGTGTGATATTTGGATGTACCGATCCTATGCAGGTGTTGTTACACGTGGTCTGCCACTGTGAGGACGATCAGCTGTGCTTCCTGTCTCCCTGGAGTGCTGTCTTAGGCGTCTAAGGACATTGCAATGTATTGCCCTGGCCACATCTGCTGTCCTCATGCCTCCTTGCACCAACTGTGACCTTAATTGCCTACCGCCTGCAAGCTGTTATTGTCTTTTCGACCGTTCAACAGGTGCATGTTCATTAATTGTTTATGGTTCATTGAACAAGCATGGAAAACATTGTTTAAACCCTCTACAATGAAGATCTCTAAAGTTATTTTTATTTTTACAGAAGTATCTTTAAAATACAGTGTCTTGAAAAAGGGGCGTTTCTTTTTTTGCTGAGTTTACTTTATACGGTACATTATATACTGGAATTTGAATTCCTGTTCAAGTTTTGAACAATTTGTCCCTGCATATAAAAGGTATACACTTGTTTACCAAGTTGCTAGTGTATGATTTATTAATAATAAATAACAATGTAGTACATATCTATCTATTTACTTGTTACATTTTGTTTTACAAAATTTGGAAAGCAATGTTTAGGTCAAGCCTGATCACTTCCACACAGTGAGGCATAGCGCTTATTAATTCAGGTATGGAATCGGAGTTCGGTCAGCCGATATCCAAAGACCAGGCATCAAAAGTAGGCTCAGTGAATCCCTACTTTAGTGCACTGGTCTGTAGTATCTTTGTGTTTCTGACCTTGCTTTGTCTATATTTTTTTGCTTTTCGTTCCATCATTGCCTCCCATATGACGGGAATGTTTACACTCATCCACACCGCTAAACCTTCACTTTGCTATTTTAATGTGAAGGTACTGCATGTTTCAGTCACATAAGCCCTACTTCCTGTTTTACACTTTGCATAAACATGTCATATTCATAACTCTAAGTAAGCTTTCAAATCATGTAACATACTAAGAAATGGAATATCAAATAAACTATATGATAAATCAGTGACCAATATTTTTCTTGTTTATCAGAATCTAAATGCATCTTGGCAAGACACCAAGGCATAGACCCAAGCACTAATGACTTTGTGTTTATTACAGTAGACACATTTAATCTACTAACAAGGTGCACAAGCATTTTGTTAATTAATTGTGTGGGTGTAAAGTGCAAAATGGAAGATATTAAACAAATCAAATTTCATGTGCTAGGAGCTTTTTCACACAAAGTGTTGAGATCTATAAAGACCTTGTTCCAAATGAGTTGACTGCTGTCTGCTGCTGGCTTTCTTTTTGATAGGTAAACAAATAGCTATTTGAAAACAATTTTTCCTCACTTCTGCTGATGACACTGCTGGGACGCAGTCTTGAATTTTACATGAAAGAAACAGTTGCACGCAGACAATATGATTTTAAATGTATTTCTGGTCCTAAATGGCTGAAAACTACAACTTGATAGTGTGGGGATTATTCAAATGTAGTGGCCCATTTCACCAAATTTGCAACATGAGATCATTTATTTTAACACTTTTCACTAATCAAAACGGCATAACGGAGCAGTTGCAATCCATGCATGAGCATACAATAACCCCATAGGACTTATAAATGTAACTGCAATTTGCATGCAACAATCAATTGTGCAATGTGACGCAGCAGCCATTGCGTGTAAGCAATGCTTGCGATGTGCTTTTGTAAAGTGAGCAGTGCCCCAATGCTGCAACTGTAAAATATCAAATCTGACCAGCATTTAATGTAATTAATTGTAATCGATTGTATTTAGTTTGCAATTCAGCCCCTTACAAATGCTGTTTACTATCTCCCATGAATTGAAATAACTTCACATAACACACCACATAAGTATGGCTAATTTAATAAACCACTATAGTCAACCTTCTTCATAAACTAAATCACTTTTATACTTTATGGAGTTGACATCTACCAAATTATTTAGAGATAAACCCTTTAGGGAAGAAAAATATGTAAATGCTGCAACAACTGTTTAGAAGACAACGAATGATTGTTTAAAACAAATGTTTCTAAATTTGTATCTTTAACATTCAAGCAAACGTGGGTTCAATTGTGATTTATCTTCCGTTACTCACCGTCTGGTAGGTAATAATGAATTTTATCATGTGGCCCACAGGCATGTTCTGGGTAAGAAATTCTCTCTGGCTGGGCAGGGCTGGATGGTAGTGGATCTTTGCTGTGGGGGAAACAAGAGTTCAACATGAATCCCAAAAATGACTTGCTCTTTTTTTAGTTCCATTTAATCCACCTCCCCTGGTCTTACCTGGTGTACTTTACGTATAAATGTTGAAAAAAATCTATGCTTTAATTAAAGACAGAGTAAAAAAGGAAAGACTGATAACACACTTGAGCTAAACCCTCTATTGATCAGGATGAATTTATCTTGAATCATTGACATTAATGGCCTTGCAAAGAAATACCCATGACATGAATAGTACTCTGGCTTTTGCTGTGCTGCAGAGTACTAATCGCAGCACTTACATCTGTAAAAGCTCCATCTCACTGATATGAGAGCAGTCAAGTAACTTCATCAGTACTGTTAGAGGTACTGTATGCCACGCATGCAGAGAAGCCAGACTGTTTCTGTGCCTGCTCTGGCAAGTGAAGTGACATCTGGCCTAAAGCCAGGCTTTTAACGAATGAACCAGTGGAAGATGTGAGACATCATTTAGAAGCTGTCAAGAGCCTGTCAGCAACCTCAAAATAATGCCCTTAATGCTAAACAAAATTGATGAGGCCGAAGCAGTAAAATTGAAAAACAGTGACATGATAAGTGGCTCCAAACTAATTTGACATGGTCACTTAGACGTTCAAATGACAGCACTGTACACATAACATAAGATCTGTCAAGTGGTGTCATATCTATAAAGCTGCTTGTTTTGAAACCAAAGCCACCTACGTTGATGGCAGGAAATGCCTTCTACCTCATTATTTGTTAAATTCTTGATGGCTAAATTAGACGTATTCTGGCATCTTATTCTTTTAAACACTAAAGTGCTCTATAGTGACAACACAGTCATCCACTCTAACATGCACAAATCTGCTGTGACTCTTTCGTGAAACTTCATCACAACTCAGCATCACAGTTAAATCAAGATGATGTGAATAAACAGGTTCAACAGGATGGCAGTTCATATAAACTATGTAAATAAGATTAAGCACACCAATCTGATACTGTGCCCAAAACGTGGCTAGTTGATGAATAGGGACAGAGTACTGCTTATAAACAGACATCAGTGACAAAATAAGAATATTGTCATGCATTTTTTCTGTCATCCAGCAATTTCCAGACTTGTTAAAGGCTCTTACTTTACTTTTGAAGGCACCACAGGTTAATTACTGAGGATTTCTTTTCTGTCAATAGACAGAGAGAGGCGCTTAAAAAATGACAAAATGTCCTCAGCTTCAATACAATTGCTGTTGAGTTGGCATACCTTCAATCTGCACACACAAACATACAAAAAAAGAGGCACACGTGACTTTTTCTGACGCCTGTTATTAAAGAAAATAGCAAACTTCTCCGAAAGTCAAGACAACTTATTTATATAGCACATTTTATACAATGTAAGCTCAATGTGTTTCACACAAAACACTTCTGAACAAAGTAAAATAGAACATATTTAAGTATATCTGTACAAATGTGTCATCCCCTGCCCACCCACCAACATAAACATAACCACCCACACATACCCAAAGAGAGTGAGAGAGAGAGGAATGGATTGTGGGAAAGAGACAGACAGCGATATAGAGGCAAGCTAGCTATAGGCCTGAGAGAACAGGCAGGTCTTAAGCTTGCTTTTAAAAGACAACACAGTTGTGGTACATTGTATATCATGAGGCAGTTTGTCCCAGAGAGTGGGCCCATAATGACTGAATGCACCTTCTCCAGACTTACTACTGATCATGGGTACAGTTAGGAGACCAGCGTCTGATCTAAGAGTTCTGGAGGGTTTGTTAGCAGTGAGCAGGTCAGAGATCCAATTAGGAGCTAGGCCATTTCATGATTTAGAGAGTAGCATATTTACAATTTTAGCCATGCTAGTGGCTTGGAAGGCAGTGTCAGTTGGACGAAATATGGATTCCTCTTGACTTTGGTACCCCCTGACCGTTCATCTAGTGCTACCAGCAGATTGACATTTTTGACATTTGGTGAACTAGCTTGACAAATATTGTATGGATTGTTATGGAATTTGGTACAGATATCAATGGTGCCAAGATGACTTTCCCACAAGTGCCACCATGACGTGGACATTTATGTGAAATGTCTCAACAAACTGCTGGATGGATTGTTGGACGCACAATCATGCCCCACCTCAGGATGAATTGTAATGAATTTGGTGTTCCGCTGACTTTTCCTCCAATGCCATCATCAGCTCAAAATTAGATTTTGTCCAATTCTTAATACTTTATATAGGCCTATCAATGGTATTTTACCAAATACGTGTAAAACTACTAACATTCCCATCATCCTCATCTGTACTTGATAACAAGCAAATGTTAGCACGCTAATATGCTAAACTAAGATTGGGAACATGGTAAATAGTATACATACTCAACATCAGCCTGTTAGCATTTTCCTCGGGAGCATGCCAATGTTCAACAGCTCAAAGGACCACTTAGCATGGCATGGTTATTTCTAAAGGGTTTGACAACTTTTTGTATATTTGCCTTAATCTATCAAAATGTAAACAATAGAATCCCCCAGTACCATAATTCTGATTGACAAATCTTTTGATATGCAGACTAATGCTGCAGCAACTCCTCAATTATGTATGTTTACATTATTTATATGGTCCTACCATTTGGATCTTTTAATATGCAGAGCTACACAACCTTTGACTCAGTTACAACCTATTCATTAATTTATGTATTTTCATAGCCAGCTTTTTTTTAATTTATTTTTTATTATATGAACAATCTCTACGATGGCAATCAGTATCCTGAATTATTAGAGTCAAGGAATCTCTGCTTTATAATTTGCCCAGAGGGGATGAAATGTACAAGTCAAAAAAGGACAGGGTTTATCCTTGGATCAGACATGGAGGAGTAAAAAGTTCCCCCTTAAGGACACTGCTGACACTATCCCCATCTGTGCCATTCTCTGAACTGAAGTACTCTCATTTGACAGTTCATCAGACTGCTTTTTGCATTCTGTCATCTTTGGAAAACAGCTGCAAGTTCAAGGGTGTCTTATGGCTCCGGAGCAATCTGCACAAGTGCTGGTTCCTGACCCTTAACACTCTGACTACGAACATGGCTTCCCCCTGAGTGGTTTCTTTTCAGTCTTTTTAACGCCTTTCCGTCTCTCTTAATCTCTTTTTACTTTCTCCTTTCAGAATACTGTGGCATTTAAATTCTCTCTCACTCCATTGTGTGAATGCTCTCCTGGACAATGTTGACCTTGCTTTCTCAATTTCCTCTGTCACTGACCTGTGAGTTACATCTGTGACAGCCTTCGGCTTCAAAATTTCCATTACTTTCTCACTCTGAACTTTCACCATAGCGCACAGGCACTTTCAGTGCCTTTGACTGTCAGAAGGATGAGAAAAGTAAAACATGAAAACCACTCAAATCAAGACATAACATCAAAGGGACAATGATTCAAAGATGCAGCTTGCGAATGGCAACTTATAAAGAGCGGTGCAAAGAAACTTTAAAAGGTATGAAAAAAGCTAAAGCTAGCTAGAGCGTAAGTTTAGTTCGTGGCTGTGCCTGCATATGCTGTGAAATTGGATCGTCTCTTTCATGCTAAAAAAACAGCAGTGCACAGCATATGATGTAACAGCCTGTTGTGGAGGAGAAGAAGAAGCAATTAGTGTGCGGCTGAGATAATGGTCATGTGAAAAGAGAAAAAGCCTTCACATTAGACTTTAATGTCAACGTTTTAATAAAAAAAAAAAAAGATATAAGAACCTCTTATACCATAACTGTGGACAGGTATCCACAGGGTCATTTCAAAAGGATGAGGTAGTAATGACAGACGGATACCAAAGAAAAAAAGAAAAAAAAGAAATTGCTCTCATTGTCATAAATCTGTAGGACCATCAGAAATAGGCAGCACTATTCACTAACCACTTAATCCAAATGTTAAAGATGGATTCCTGTATCTATGGGCACGTTACATCACAGATCTTTTTATTGAATTACGTACGTAGCCCCTTGACACTTATTGGAATTGAAGGGCTCAGTAGGAGCAGCAGAAACCCTCCCCCATCTCTCCCCACACTGCAGTTCCACCATTACTTAATAATTTCTCCTGTTGGGCTGGACGAAAATAGACTCAAGGAGGATGACCCTTTTGGCTAAATTCCCCCTCATTAGTTTTAGAATTCATTTAACTGAGTTTTAATATTGGATGGCTTTTAATCTCCTATAAATAAATGGCCAATTAAATGTAGCTGGTGGACCACAAACAAAAGATGCATTTCATTTTGACTACTCAAGGCCCTGAAAAAAATCTGTTTCTTATTAAAAGTGATGGAATCTTACATGCACACTATTATGCTGCCAAAGAGTCAAATTGGACTTGGAAGCAGATTAATTGCTGTTATTCATTCATTCATTATATGGGCTTATTTTATTATTATTATTATTATTATTATTAATTGTTGCAGTTTAGACACACCTCTTTAATAATACCGTTGAAAAATGTGCTTGTGATGGTGACACTGTTTCTAAATTCTCAAAATCTGGCCACCAGATAGTATTAACAGGAGTATATAATATACTCACGGAGTAGCCTACATATTTTGGTCACAATTATTTTATTTTAAAGTATCCTAGACAACATGTTTTTGTTAATGTTATGTGTTGACATTAAAAAACCAATAAGCTGACAATACATCTTTATCAATTTCAAACTCTCAAATATCAATATCAGTATTGGCCTCAAAATTCCATTATTGTCAGGCTCCACACAGAAATGACTTTGTAAGAGTTTATAAGAGTATTGAGCATGGTATGTCCTTTTTAAGATTTTAACAGTTTCCATTAATAGAAACAAAACATTGCAAAGGCACATTTACTATATTTGCCTGCTCATCAACACACGCATAATACACACAGCTCAATTCATTTCCACAGAGTTTAAGTTCAGCAAGATAAAAATCACATTAGGTTAGTTATCTTCACAATCACTTCAGCTCCCACTTCATGTTTAATCCCTAAATGAGGCTCCTTTAGCTTCATTCACAGCACAGCAGATACTGGCCTAGAATCCTGGCTCACAGTGTCACTTGGCAAATCAATGCTAATGCACTGCTTACCTGTTTTCTACTTTTGTAAACAAACCTCTGCATTAAAACGTGAGTGGCAGATGTAATAGTTTCCTCACCACTGCCCAAGCCTGCTGTCATTACAGCAGCTCCTCCTCTATGAGAAGATAAATGGCAACATCAGTTATAGCGTTGCTTAGCTGTCTGTCAGGTTCCCTTGCAATCAGATGAAATCCCCCTTTAGTCAGGTACGACTTTTGCAAGTGACGTCAAGAACTTCACCCACTTTACAATAAATATACTTGCACATGCCCACATAGACAAATATGTGCACACACAGCCACACGGTTAGCATGCTCTGCCAGGAACTTTCTACTTGATGCAGAGAGACAGAAAAACACATTGAAACAAAATGTTAATTTAGTAACTGCAGAGCTATCTCTGTAACTACTGCTGAATGTTAGACGATACGCCTAATTGCATTATACTCCAACTGCATGCTGTGCAAACTTAATTGTTTTTTTTTACTATACTCTTTCAAAATGAATATACACTGGGCCTATTTAACAACTAATATATGCACATACTTCAACTACATCTTCAAAATTCCCATTTCTAAGCTCATCCTTTTTTATGCATAGCAATCTCATATGCAGTGAAACCAAACAGTTCATAAATCATTGAGGTGAGTGAGAGAAGTGGTAACAAAAAAAGGTGGGAAAAAAACTGACGGAACTCATTATAAAAGATGGATGGATGAATGGGGAGATAAATCCAGGAGCCAGGAATAGGACAGACGTGATATATTGGAGAACACGCTGCTCATATCCAGCATTTGCTTTTGTGTGTGTGTCAATGCAGTGCTTGGTGTCTTTTGATGCCAAGCACCTCTTGGACCCCAGAGAATATTAATCTCTTTGTTAATTCATCCATCTACTCATTCATTAATTAAAAAGAGAATATTGTCTTGTGAATGAATCAGGAATGTCAGAAACAAACTAATATGAAAATAAAATAAGAAACAAAATATGAGAGGTTATGGATACTGTAAACAATGCTTTACACTTCAACTGTCCAAGGGAGGAATCATCAGGAGTCACTATCAAAATTCAAGCCCCCTCCCCCTGAACTCGAAAGCTGCTCCACTTCACCCACTTCCGAATTAAAATGAAACATGTCACACAGATGACTTGAAGCAGCAATCCTTCCTTTCATTTATTCCTGACTCTTTTTGGGAGAGGTGACATCTTAATCACTGGCCTGACTTTGGCTTTTGAAAGTCCTTTGTGAATCTCCCCACACTGATTTAAGGCCAAAGTGTGGCACTGTGGCATCCGAGCCAGAGCAATCCATGGTCCATACTTCAACACTGCTCCCAAACTTGTCTCATTAAGGATCCTGGCCATGGTCCATGGCTCTAAGTATGAGGCTTTGAGTGACAGATCTGTTGCCAGCTTAGTACAAACAGGCACAGATCCAGTGTAAGCCCCCAGCTTCAGATTCAGCTTCAGCCCCTTCAACCTGGCAAAAACTAGCCCCGGCACCAGCCTCGGTATAGCACGTCTTGGTTTGTGTCCGACTCCTACACGTGGCAAGCACCAGCCAAACAGTCGCCCACTATTTTACCCTGCAGTTGATAGTAAGTTGGAATGCAGGATTTCTATTTTCTGACCAGAAAAAAGTGGATTCTACTCGAGGGTTGGATATGTTTTTCTCAAACTCACTGCCACCACATGATGTCAAATGCACATTGCTGGCCACACAACAGAGTAAACACATATTTCCAGTAATGTATGCTGTTAAATAAATAAAAAGTCTTCAAAGTAGGGCTGTGCAATTAATCTAAATTGTAATCACGATTACGATTTCGTCTCCTAAGGATCACAAAAACAGCTACCTATCGAGAAAAACGATAATTTTGTACATTACGTTTTTTACACCTTTTAAAGGTCCAATGACATGCTATGTTCTGGGAGTCCCAACTCCACTTGCTTCTTGTGGAGTCCACGCTTACATTGCCAGCTGTGTGAAAAGGCCCCGACAATATTACGGCATAGTCCGAGGGCGCGCTCGGTTTTCTGCCTCTGGTCATGCAATGCATTTGTGACAGCCAAGTTTAGATTGTGACCGAACCAGTTAAGCCACGGCCAATGCAGGGACCTGATTGCGGCAGAAATGTTGGCAGTGTTGTCAGGGGTTATGGCTGAAAGTTTTTTCTCGTCAAGTTGCCAGTCCTGAAGTGCAGCTCTGAGCACAGCAGCAAGATTGTCCGCCGTATGACTCTCAGGAAAATACGTTGTTTGGAGGCATTTGGATTCAAGTTTCCACTCAGGTGTAATGGTGTGGACAGTCAGGGACATATATGGTGTCATGTTAACGGACGACCACATGTCAGTTGTTAAGGAATAACTGTCTGCCTCTGACAGCAGCACTTGAACCTTGTCTCTAACTTTATTATATAAATGTGGGACGGCTGTTTGTGAGAAATCCTTCCGTCCAGGCAGCTCGTACTGGACATCTAGGACCTTTACCATGTCCTTAAAGGACTTTTTTTCTACCGTATGGAAAGAGACCATTTCCTTTGCCAAGTATTTTGCCACTGCATCAGTACAGGTTTTCCAACGGACACTGTCCCTTTTGTACTTTGTTGTTTTCCCAACGGCCCCCATTATCGTCGGCTGCGTATAACTGGCGGTGGACCTAGTTGTTGTTGGTCCTGCATCGGTATCAGCAGGAGGCGTTGAAACTGTTGCACTGAGTGAACTCTGGGCCACATGCATCCTCGCAGCAGTGAGTGGGTGGTTGTTTCGGAGATGCGACCTTAGGTTAGAGGTGTTTCCATCTCTCGCGGTCACCTTTTTATTGTACAATTTACAAATTGCCTCGTCAGTATTTACCGCCTCTCTCTTCTCATTAGGTCGGAACCCGAAATACTGCCAAACTGCAGAAGTGGTGTTCTTCTTCGAGATCAGGTCACTCAGTGCGCGACTTGCCATCTTTCCCCCTCTCTCTCTCTCTCTTTCTCCTCCACACTGTCATGTGATGACAACCACACATAAGCATTTTTAGGCATTAAATAAATTATATTTAATATCTAATCCTTGTCTCCTATATAAGTGCATTGCATGTTTTTTTTTAATGACTTATTGAAATTGATACGGTTGCTATTTTTAAGACCCCGCGGTATACCCTATTACCGTATTACCGCCCAACCCTAGTGGTGGTCAATATTCATGAAAAAGGACAAGTTTGTGAAGGGCAATACAGAGTTTGATAATGAACAACTACAAACGTTACACACTGGGGCTTTAAGGGAAATTTCACAGTTTAAGGTGTTTTCACTGTTGATTTGTTTAACTGGTTCAGTGTTTTTTAACTTCAAAATTGCAGTATCTTTCCAAAAATCAATAAATAATTGTGTTAAATAATCATGATTTCAATATTGACCAAAATAATTGTGATTATGATATTTTCCATAATCGAGTAGCCCTACTTCGAAGTATTGATTTTTAACATGGCATGCTTTAAATGCTACGTTGGTTCATATAAAACGTTCTGCTTCTCGACAAAAGCAACACTTACTGCAGGGGGTCCATATTTTTCCCTCCTCGGTAGCTCGATTGCAGAGAAGTTGGTAATGACGTATTTGTCACTTTCAACTTCCCACAGCCAACCATAACGAATGTCACATTAGCCCCCCGTTAAAGTTTTGGCCCTAACTCTTGCTCTGGTTCAAAATCCAATCCTGGCAATTCCTCAGCCCATAGCCCGACCTCAGACGGAATTTACTTCAACCGAAGTGACTGCCACACCCCAGAGCCAAAAAGATTTAGGAAAATCAAAGATTTATCTGCATGGATGCACAGTTTCATTACGTCATTGACTGACGTAATGAGTGAGGAGGATATTTGCCTTCTGCATCAGTGAGAATTTCATTTGGCGAGTCGACAGAGGTGGAAGACGCACACTGACCTGCCAAGTGAGGGGGGCTGGTGACAATCACAGCTCTGCACAAGAAGGTGTTGGTGGTGGTTGTCACCTTGGCCCACTCAGCATCCT
Source organism: Sander lucioperca (assembly GCF_008315115.2). Classification (NCBI taxonomy): domain Eukaryota; kingdom Metazoa; phylum Chordata; class Actinopteri; order Perciformes; family Percidae; genus Sander; species Sander lucioperca. Next base: position 24,216,429 of record NC_050186.1, on the reverse strand, counting down.
GTTGAAACACATACACGGAAATACAGCTTTATTTAATAAGCAAGCACATCCTCTCTGGTGGTGTTGAGCTATTTATAAGTGTGATTGGCTGACTGATTTTGGACACAATTTATTTCAAATACGGTACGCACAAACTGTATTTAATTTAATTACTTTATATTACTTCTTTCCAGTAGCTGTCCCCATAGTTTCATAACTATCTTACTGTGCCTATTTGAAATTATATTGACTAAATGACTACCTCTTCGGAGCCAAATTCTGCAATTCTACATACAATTAATGCAGATGTGTGGTAATATGTTTATGCATAAACCTTGAGCCTTTGATGAATTGATTCACGACAAGCGTCATTAAATACCATACAGTACATATCCAGACAGGCTGCTGTGTTCATTAATCATGTATTGAACAGTGAAGGAAACATAGCTTCTTAGGAGATATTTATACATGAGGCCTAGTTTTATAATTTAATCTATTAGATTGTGTTTTGTATTTTCATGGATGTCAATTCTGACAATAGGTATGCTATAACAGAAGGGGATATTGTAGTAATGCAAATAATTTGGTAAAATAAACTTTAAAAGGTGCTTAAATGACATTGTGATGGCAAGATGTTCTACTGTATATTACTGGCTTTTAAATCACTGCAGAGCTCTTGTTTGCCAACTCCCTTGGTCTCACATGCACTAAACTTAAGCCGCTGGTAATAATTAAAACTCACCCACCACAGAACATCACTGTGCAACATACAAAAGCTCCTATCCTCTGAGACTGTAAGACAGCTAGATATTTTTGGATGCTGAAAATTAGAAATTAAATTTATTGTATTTTTAGCTCTCTTAACTGGATCCCTAGTTACTTTAGGATTGTTTAAAAAATAGATCTTTATTCACAAGGCATTAAAGGTCCTATGACATGCTGCTTTTTGGATGTTTTTATATAGACCTTAGTGGTCCCCTAATACTGTATCTGAAGTCTCTTTCCCAAAATTCAGCCTTGGTGCAGAATTACAGCCACTAGAGCCAGTCCCACAATGAGCTTTCCTTAGGATGTGCCATTTCTGTGTCTGTAGCTTTAAATGCTATTGAGGAGGAGAGAGACAGGGGGGGCAAGGTGGAGGGTGGGGGTGTGGCCTTGACCAACTGCCATGCTTCACTTGTTTGCAAGCCATGATGTCTCTCTCTTTCTCATGGGCGGGCCAAATTCTCTGGGCGGGCAAAGCAGAGAAAGGGGAGGTAACCTTTCCCCTTATGACATCATAAAGGGAAGATTCTAGATTGGCCCATCTGAGCTTTCATTTTCTCAAAGGCAGAGCAGGATACCCAGGGCTTGGTTTACACCTATCACCATTTATAGCCACTGGGGGACCATAGGCAGGCTGGGGGAACTCATATTAATGTTAAAAAAAACTCAAAGTGAAATTGTCATGCCATGGGACCTTTAAAACATTGAAGTCCCTCTGTAATTTGGAGCAGAGACAGTTGGCTTTTTCAAATTAAAAGGTTTCCCAGCTTCTTGAATTTGGACAAGCTTTCCCCAAAGTCTCAAAGAAGCTAAAATACTGGTTTTATATTTTTTGATTTGTATGTGCATCAGGGCACTATAGCCTTGCTGCACGAAGGCCCTGGGTGTGAATCCCACCGCGCTGGCTGTGTGAAGTTTGCATGTGCTCCCTGTGCCTGTGTGGGTTTCCTTTTGGGTGCTCCAGTTCAGCTAAGGCGAACTGGAAACTCTAAATTGCCTAAAACTGTGAATGTGAGTGTGTTTGTCTGTCAACATGTGTTAGCCCTGTGATAGACTGGCAAAATGTCAAGGGTGACTGCCTGTCACCCTATGCATGCTTGGACAGGCTCGCCTCATGTGACCCTGCACATAATACTCTTCTTTTTCTTCCCTTTCTCCTTCCTATTCTTAATATTACTGCAGTGTACTTGGGAGTAAAATGACTTAACTTTTAAATATGAATTCATTTGATTTGTTTTAAAAAAAAAAAAAAAATTAAATTGTTTAATCAATTATTTAGTGCATAAAATGTAGAGCTGCAACTAACAATTGTTTTCATTATTATTGACTAACTTTAAAAGTTTGGTCTATAAAACATTATGAAAAATTCAATTTCCCACAACACAAGGTGCCCTCTTGAAATAGCTTGTTTGTCCAAGCAACCAACAGTCTAAAACACAAAGATATTTACTTACTATCACCTCATTGTTACTATCAAAACAATGAATTGATTGATTATTAAGATAGTTGACTGTTCTCTTTCTGTTGATTCACTAGTTCACCAAACTTGTTTTAGCTCTAATAAAATGTAAAAATATGAAGTATGAAAATATATTCCTCACAATTCCCCAGAGCCCGGGGTGACAACTTTAATGTGCTTATTTTGTCCCACCAAATGTCCAAAACCAAAATACTTAGAAATAAACAATTTATCGAGGTAGAGCTCTACACATAAGGGATGCATGGAGCCTTCATGGTCTCTTAGTTGTGGATAACGAAGACAGTCAGGCAGAACAGACAGTGCCTTCACAGGAGACGGCCTGTTTCCCCACTGAGGAAGCTGTTATCTCTGTGTCGCGCCTCATCAATCCCTGAGTGAGCTGTTACTGTACTCTACCTGCCATATGGCCGTCACAGCAGAACCCAGCCGGACATTCTTCCACCCAACACGGTCTGCCAGACACTGTGAAAGCTGTTGGGTGCCTCCCTGTGGAGAGACAGATACTACACTTAAAATCAATTGCTACCCTGGATGGGCAGAGTGCTTGAAATTAAAGGGTTTCTTCACCCAACTCATAAAACCACAAACTCCTGGAGGTGTCTAGCCAGCCGTGCAGATAATTCCGTTATATTTTCCAAGGATTTAAATGCATTTGCCTCTGGGACTTTGCTGACACCCTAATGCAATACAACATTTTCTTTGTGGTGCTCAAGCAATTAGAACTTTACATGAAAAAAAAAAGAATCTCACTCTGGAAACGATATCCTGGTTATTCTGCATAAGCCACAGAACTGGCTGTGCAGTTTTCAGTCTAAACTAGTTTCTTCCAATGGTAGAAAATACTTTAAATTGATAACAGTTTGGCTTTTTGTTCACAGTTCATGTGAGAAACCATATGTAAAAATCATGAAAACAAAATAAAAGCTGAATGTAAGCATGTGTATATAGCATGAAGGAGAAATACATAGAGTACTGACTTTAATCTAAAATTTAGAAATATATTCAAAATGTGTTTAAGAAAGAACAAAATAAAACAAAATTGCAGAGGTGAGTTGTACCAGATAAGATTCTGCACATTTAATTGCTGCTTTTTCTATGGTGTTGCCATGCTCACATTGCTACACGTAATAATTCCTTCAGGATATATAGCTGAAATACTGTAACAAGAAAATAGCGGCAGATGAAAAAAAGTGGAGGAAATGTGCAAATACATAGGTTTGGATTGGATAGTTTTCATCTTTTTTCAGCTCTTTTACTCCACCACTCTAAGGAGACAGAAGGTTCAGAAGCTATAACTCAAATAGAAAGGTATGGAACCATAACTTTTGTGCTGAGGGAACTCATAGAAAATAGAAAAAAATCCAAAACAAGACCACAGCTCCAAGTGTTTAAACTGTCTAATCGATGAAGCGTCTAGGACAAAAAAGCAATGTGTTTGCTGGGACAGGGCTTGAACGAGATGTGCAGACTGTGTTGAGGTTGTTAAGTCTAGAGAAAACATCCAATGGGGTCTCCGGTTTTGAAAAAGCACTCAAGTCAGCAATATGCAGTCTGGGGAAGGAGATGAGCTCTGTACCTTTATCTTGAGTTCTTGTGCTGAACCTGGAGCACTCTCCAGCAGTTGCAGTACCCCTCCAGCTGCTGCAGCATACATGAGGAAGAATAGGAAGGACATCTGGGATGGCTCCATGCCAAAGACAGACCTGCTACACAGTCCCATCTCCTCTTTTAGTTCTGGAATTAATGAATATATACTTTAGCTCTCTCGCTCTCTCTCACACACACAGTAATTATATTCATTCCTGTACAATGATAGTGTCCTGCCTAGTTGTATACCATTACATAGCCAACCACTATACAGTGCATTATCTAAAGACTGCAATTTATCCTGCCATGAAGGTTGACAATTGTACCATTGATCAGTCAATAAACCACAGATAGGGTATAGTTAACATAGACACCTGGTAGGATGATTATTCTGTAATTATCTCATCAAAGGTATATGCTTTTGTAGTCTGCAGTCAATACATCTGATGCTGCAATGTATTTGGTTTGGCATAAAAATCTAGGCATGAGTAAAATCTATACTTAGAAATTTGATGAACTGACCACAAACTCCATTAGCTTTGCTCCAACAATGGCAAAACCACCTTGATCCACACTGAAATATCTCAACAAATATTGGATGGAAATTTGTAATGTCATGATATTTGGTACATGCTTTCAAGATTGTGGTGGTGATGGCGCAATGGATATGACGCATGCCTTTGGTGTGGGAGATCTGGGTTTGATTCCCACTGTGATACATAAACCAATGTGTCCCTGAGCAAGACACTTAACCCCTAGTTGCTGCAGAGGCGTGCGACCTCTGATATATAGCAATTGTAAGTCGCTTTGGATAAAAGCGTTAGCTAAATGACATGTAGTGTCATGTATGTAAAAATATTCTCAGAAAATGAATGCTAATGACTTTGTATCCATAACAGTGTAACCAATACTTTAGTTTATTACTAAATACCAGCAAAAGTAATGACATTCTCATCGGCCTCAGTTGTACTTTGTGTTTTAGTTAGTTAATTTGCACACTAGCAAATGTTAGAATGCTAATAAGCTAAGATGGTGACCAACACTACACCTGCTGCACTGTGAGCTTGCATTGTGAGCTTGTAGGCATGGCAACTGCTACTAGGTTATGTGTACTACTACAGTTTACTTTGCCATGACTGTTATGGATCAGAGCCAAACTTTGGACCTCAACTAATATTTATCTTTCTTTTTTTTTTTTTTAACATCACCACATTTCTGACCTGCAGTCCAAGCATGTTGCTCCATGTACGAGTGCAGGGTCATGCTGTCCAGTTCAACCGCATTGGGAGTCCTCGAAGGATCCTCGACGCACACTGTGGCACACAATCTGCCAATCTGAGAGCAAAGTACAGTCACCACAACACACCCACACATGATGCTTTACCACTGTGAAGCAAAAGCATCCCATTGATAACAGATAAAAACAAAAGATTGTTTAGAGGCTGCCAAACATGACTCTGACAGGGCTTTCCCATTCAATTTCTACTTCACATTGCTACTTTAAGCACTACTCCTGGGCAGATATATTTGCGGTACTTTGATGGGTAATAAATATACTCTCCTATCAATTCAAAAGCACACTGCATTAATGTAAAATACCATTACCACATCCATTTGGAACTTTTTATTGATCCCAGCATGGTAAGGATAAAGGACAACAAAGCAGATTAGGCTATGAAAATATTTTGTTGTAAAAACTGGCCTGTAGAGACATACTGTATCTGCTGATATACAGTATATGCTGTATATCATGTTGTTCTTTGTACACATGCAACAGGAAATTAATTAAACCGCTCCAAAGCTTTGTATCATATTTGACCACTGGGAGTTGGGGTTATTCAGCTGATCCCTATCGGACATTTCTAAGCTTTTGGGAAGACAGCGCTGATTGAACATAGTCAGAAGTACAGGATATTGCTGTGTAAGTCTGCTGTCTCACCTTCCACAGAAGCTGGGTGAGGTCCATTAGTACCACTGGGGATAGAGCAGGGATACTGGTTCTGTAAGTGCGAACTTTGGCATCTGGCCCTCCCATGTGGTGCACCTTCTTGCCAACATTGAATTGCGGGAAGGTCTCTAAGCCCAGCTCCTTTATGAGCTCCAAGACATGTGTTTGGGTGCTGAAATGGAAAATAAGCCATTGCAATGATGCCTATGTTTACAGTGATTCAGGATTTACTGTAATGTTATAACACTTTCAGTTGTTACAAAATATAAAAAATGCATGTATTCGGAGTTAAGAGAAGTGGGCTGCAACATTGCTTGAGTGAGTCCTTAAACAACTGGAATATCTGCCAAAATATAGACTTGAAGCAGCTGAGAGATGCTCTCTCCTCTTTCAATTAAACTGTCATCAAAGGGCTCTTGATCAGTGCACTTCACATGTTCCCTTTTTCAGCTGTTCAGTTGCCAACAGTTGGCTGCAGGTTGTACAGCTCCTATACAAATATATGAGAGCTTTTTACTTTGGTCAGAACAGTCTGTGCCATGAAGTGGTCTGAATCATAACTGACATTTCTTATAAACATCCTTTCTCAAACAGGACTTCAGCTGAGTTACTGAACAACCATTCCTCCAAAACCTATGAGAAATGTAACAGTTTTGAAATGGGCTGGTATTTGGGACATAAGATAGGTTACTTCAGGTTGGAAGGTTGGAGCACCAAGGAGACAATGCACATAACAAGGGGTGATAAGGACAAACTTTGAAAGAGAAGTGAGCATGAGAAGTGTGAACTTAATAAGTGTTCAACACTTAAGTTCTGAAAAGAAACAAAAATGCCATGCGTGTTATCAAGACGCATACTCGCTTTTTAGCATGTTTATCAACGCTGTTTGGCTTCCATTGACTTATATTAGCCTTGCAATAAAGTGTAAATTGACGACATAGCGAGTAGTATGAAAGGGCGAAAATCCTCGTAGGGAGGTTGGTTATAGAGTTTAGATTCTCTGCCCGAGCCCGAACCGGACTCGGACTCGGGCCGGGCCGATATTTTTCGCCGCTATCCTCGGGCCGGGCCCTTGATCAAGCATTTGTGTTTTTTTTTAATAATTACTTTATTAGCCTTATTCGGTGGGGAGAAAGCTATACCTCTCCAGCTTCTCCTGTAGCTTTGGGTGTATGTCCTGCACTGACTTGAGTGTGAGGTAAACTGTGCTACATTGTGTCTCCCCCATCTGCAGCACTGTTCATGGCCAGTGCGTCAGCATGCAGACCGTGGTGAAGGACAGTATTAATTAGGTGATCAAGACAAAAAAAGTCTCCTATATGGTTCCAGGGCTTTGATTACGTTGCTGCCTTGATCTATTACCCACACTATTCGGCTGAGGGAGATAGGGTTGAGTTTTTTTTTACGTTTCTTCATTCAGATCCATTTGCGATCCATTCCATTCTGAATAAACAAACAGCGCAGTTTACATGCTTCGTCCTTGTTGCGTTACCTGTATTTATTAAGATAATACTAAACAGATTTCTGTAGTTCAAACAATTCGGAATTGTAGTTGAGAACGTCCGTTATAACGGCCCACGTATTCAAAAAATTGTCAGGTTTAAATCGGGCTCGGGCTCATAATTACAGTTAATGTGGCTTGGACGCAACGTGCACGGGTAGGGATGGTCTTGATTTTTTGGGCCCGATCTAAGCTCTAGTTGGTCGGGATGGAGGATGAGTCAAACACAGGACATTCACCCAGGAGAGTGGGGATCGTGTCCCGCATGTGATGTTTCCTTTCCACGTTTGTTCTTATCCTAAACCCAACCCACGTGGCGTGTCACGTTTCTTAAACCCAACTCCGTTCTTCTTTTCCTAAACCCAACCCGCGTGTGACGTTTCCTAAACCCGAACCGTAGCCTCGCGATAGCACGGCACCTGGCTTTAGAAAGTGGCGTGTATGTTTACGCTGTGACATTGCAGAATGCCGTCCGCTGTATACAGCGTAGACATTCACGCGGATAGCTCAAAATGCGTACAGATAACATACACGCCACTTTCCTAAAGCCAAGTGGCGTGTATGTTTACGCAAAGTCATGATATCACGTTGATATGAGCTTGATCCAGAATCACTGATTTTAATTTGTCTTATATTTAGTGCAACTCTGCTGCATTTCAATTGCTAATAAATGGTTTCAGTATCATAAACTAAGCGCCTGGTACAATTGAATAATAAATGTCCTTGTGATCTCAACTGGAGTGACTCTTTAAAGGTTACATTAGCGTGACATGTCTTGGTTTCTCCTCTTTGTTGTCCCGGTAGTTTTTGATCAACCTTACCTTCCTACCCACTGCCCTCCCATGTCCCAGCGATCAACACCACTGGCTGCTGGTATTTCAGTGGACACTGTGCGACCTCCCACCCGATCTGCATGGCACATCACACATGATTTAGTTAGAGCAATACCTCTTTTCAACAATTTAATAACTGAAGCCGGTATAAAGTGACTCCCATTTCAGTGTACCAATTGCTTTCATTTTTACAAACCTTTTCCTTCCAGTATCAGTATTTTCAACTTGGCATTCCTTTTTCTGAGCAAATGAGCTGCACTCAGTCCAGATAGTCCAGCGCCAACAATAATAACGTCCCAAATTTCTGCAGTCATAGTTGTGCCAACTTAACGTTTGCTTTCAAACCGTGAAGTCAGAAACATAAATCCAACTTGTTTTCCCTTCTCTTCTCTGTATCAATTAGGTTATCTTGCAAAGCGTTGGCTGCTTTCATAATAGTGCTCTTTGGAACTGCGAACAACGGAGCTTCTGACCTACTTGGCAGAGAATCAGCAGTCTAAACTCCAGCAGTAAAAGCAAGGAGAAGGCTTTTGATTTTTTAACAGTACAGGCCTTGTCAGATGCAAAGTCTTGTGCATTTGCAACCAATATGTTTTGTAATACCAGTATGAGTGGTAATTCTTAGACAGGGTTTATATTTCATATTATTATGCTGTGACAGGTTTGAATGGCATTAATGTGAGTCGATCTAAACTGATGTAATCCTGGACTACACTGTCTTTTTAAAATATTTAGCTTCAAGACAAGTCTAAAGGAAATAAGATCTGCCAAAAACTTTGAAACAGAGTAAAAGTCAGATTTCTTTCAGTATTTACAATTAAGACATTTTATTTTATTGAGACATACTGAACAAACAACCATGACCAATTAAATTTGATACACAGATTGCATTGATTAATAGTACGAATCACTAGCAAAATGATATCAAGCTGACAAGACAGTACTGTACAAATAAAAAATAAATGGGAGTCTGAGCTTGGAGAACATAATTTATTTGGAATGAAACTAATCCAATAGTAAATGAATTAATAGACATTTCATTACCCCACAAAGAACGGTAAAAATAAATCCAGAACTTACAGGAGCTACTTGTATGTTTTTTTGTGGCCAAAGTTGATGAACTTCTAGGCCATCTTTTATAAATGATGTTCTGGAGAAATCCCTGCAAATTAATATTACGACTGCAGTAGTGGGAGTAATCCCTGAAGATTGTAGACATGTTATTTTTATTACAGCAGTGAAACATGGTGTCTGTGGTGAAGGTGAATGGTCTGTGGTCAGTCCAGGCACCATGCAGAAAGATCAGATGGTAAGACGCAGAATGAGAATGGTGCAAATCATACTACAAATGTATATGTAGGGCCTGATATATGGGGGTTGTAAAGCAGCATTCACTTGGACTTTACGCTAAGATACCTGTGTGTGTGTGTGTGTGTGTGTGTGTGTGTGTGTGTGTGTGTGTGTGTGTGTGTGTTTGTGTTAAATACCTAAAAACTGCAATGACGAAGAAAACCATTTGAAAATCAATTGCAACCACTCATTCAAAATAATGTCTTATGCTGCATTCACATGGATTCAGGTAGATGGTAAACGGATATCATTTTTGTGGAAGAGAGCAGGACAGTAAAATTAGGTGAGGCCGGCAGAGAATACTAAATAAAACTGTAGACAGCATTGCCGTCCAAAGGGAAAACATTTTAATTAACATTAACATTAATTAACATTTTTTGCGGCCCTTTGCGATGGAATTTTCAACTGGATGTTACTTAGTTCCCTTACACAAAGAGAATACATGGGCAATCTGGACAACAAGAGCTAACAATTTTGGTGCGACAATACCTGGAGTTATATGATCAGAGCTTGAAAACCTACCGGGGTATTACAAAAAGCTCCATGCATTACTAGAATAATTACATTAAAAGATAGACAGGAAATCATTTTATTATATTTTATTTAATTCTTTGTAAACACGATGTCACCATAGCAACATATTGTTATGCATGTTTCATTTTTATCATTCATTTTTCAGTCTATCATCTGCCTGAATCCATGTGAATGCAGCATTAGACACATTCAGCAAAAGGCAATGCTAATGTGTCAAAATGCAACTTGTTTTTATAGCAAAGATCTACTTGCTCTTATTTGGTTTTGGTCTTTTAACGATTTTTCTTAATTTCTTTTTGCCTTAGTTTTGTTCTTCTTTAGCCCTTTTTTGTCACAGCATCTCCGTAAAATGTCAGACCTGTAGGCGTACACGATATTAATGGTGTGAAGTGCAAATTGTAGTTTGACATAAAGCATCTGTGTTGAAACCAAGGTGGTACAGTACAATACATGACAAAAGAGCTGTCAAATGTAATGTCAATCAGGTCAGTGGCACAACAGCATCTTCTGTGGTCTAGAATTAATTATTAATCATTCAATAAGCCAGTGCAAAGTCAGGCACTTTAGCAATAGAATTGTCAATAATCATGATTATGATTAACACCTCGTCTCTTTTGGTTCATTTTCTCTCACTTGCTTACAAAATGTCAAGGACATACAGCTCAATATCCAAAGAACTGATTCATTTCTTTGAAAAAATGGTGAAAGAAGTTAGACTTGTGTTTTTTCTAGGACTCGTGTATTAATCAATGCAGCTCTGGTTTGCCTGTTTTCTTGTGTCTTTGTTTATTTTTCTCTACAAAATCCTAGTTTTCTAGCTCAAGAAACATTGGCATGTTGGTGTATGTATATACTGGCCCTCATTTATGAAACGTGCATACGACCTAAAACAGGCGTAGGACGGGCGTACGCCGATTCCTATGCAAAGCTCGGCATTTATCAATTTGAATGTGAGCGTAGGCTGCGATAAAATCTCACGTCTGGTCTGATCGTGTACGCAAGTTTTCGAGTCAGTGTGGACTTGCGGTGCAGCATATAATCAGTTTAACAGGAGAAGGAGAAGTCATCAGTTGATCACTTATCAGCAATGGCAGATCTGGCTCTTTTAGAAGACCTCTATGCGCCGGTACAACAGTGCACGCGCACACGCACGGGCCACGGTGGAGCGCTCCATCGGATTGATTAAGGACAGATGGCTCTGTCTTGCATCAGCGGGGGGGACCCTACTATACACAGCAGAAAAAGTCTGCAACATTGTTTTAGCTTGTGGGGTTCTGCACAACATGACAGGGTGCCATAAATGTAATGATGGAGCCAGATGACCCGATGCCGAGAGAGCAGTGTCCAGCACAGCCCCAACTGGGGGCTATACGAAGGAGACAGGATATTATTATTCGCTTTTAAAAGGTATAGTGTAATGTTTGGCAATGATATTCAATACAGGAAACATGACGATGCACAACATTTTTATTTATTCTTCAGGTTTTCGTTTCTCTTTTAAAGTGTCATTAATGGCCACAAGTGAACGATGAAAAAACATGAGTAAAATAAAAGACACTGCATAAGCTCCGCTACTGTGTGTTTATTTAAATATAGGTACACCATGTAGGCCTAAGAGATTGCAATATAAGCCTGTATATTACTAGTAAGACTATAGCATACATCAAGGATGTATAATTTAAAAAAACTTCAGCTGGAGTCCGATTTACCACGGCAACACTGTTGACTGCATCAGTGATTTCTTTCCATTCCACATTCTTTCTACAGCCTTTAATAACAGTTTTCAGGCTGCCAAATAGTACACATTAATGTAAATGAATCTGAGATATCGGGGTTTCAATCTCCACCTCTGAAAAGTGTCGCTTCTCAGCCGGATTACGTCTCGCCATGTCGTAAATTGTAGGGGCGAGGCCTCAAAACTGAGAATATATTGGGGCGTGATATTTAAATTACGATTGTTTCCAGCCACTGCATTTATGAATGTACGACCATTCTTACGCTCTGATTGGTGTGATACGAATGTTTCATGAATCACACGTGTAGCCTGTTGTAAGATGATTTCTGCGCTCATATCTGCGCTGGTTTCTACGTTAGGTTGATAAATGAGGGCCACTGTGTCCAACTACTAGGCCAAAAACATGTTGCACAAAAGTTGCACATATTTGTGTTTTTATATCTTTTTTAAATGATAATAGCAAAAACTGTTTCCAGGCGATCATTGCATAGGTTTGAGTGGAGGGTGTAACTGTGTGCTCTTGTGTGTTTTTATTTTTAATTTGCAGCTACTGAGCTTGCTAGTTCATTAGCTAATCATTACCCTCTGAATCTCACATGTAAAGATTTTTACTGAGTGGTTCTTGACTTAAGTTCAACTGTTTCAGCTGTCAGAAGAAGGAGTTCCACTGGCTTGTTTTGTTTGGGATTTTAATCCAAGTTGGTAAAATACCTTGAACAATTGCTTATTTGTACATTCTGCAGGGAAATATCTGGCTGCAAAATGCTCCGCTGTGTTCACCAGCTAGTTGAAGTTGCTACCTATCATGAAGAGTTTGGAGAAGCTGGTGTTGGCTCATCTCAAAACCAGCCTACCCTCCATATTGGACACCACCAAATGGGTCAACAGAGGACACCATATCCACAACACTTCACACCGCCCTGTCTCACTTTCAAAGCAACACCTACATTATAACTATAACTATTGATTTTAGACCCTCCAAACTGTTCACCAATTAGATGACCTTGGCACCAACAGACCCCAATCTGTGAGGTTAGACAACCACACCTTTTCCACTCTGGAGCTTTGGCAGTCACTAAAAGCACATGTATTGCCCTTTGAGCGACTCATTGGGTACCTGTGTTGTAGCTGGCTTAGCAGCTTGTGTGTGTGTGTGTGTGTGTGTGTGTGTGTCTGTGTGTCTGTGTCTGTGTGTGTCCGTGTGTTTGTGTGTGTGTCTGTGTGCGTGTGTGTGTCCGTGTGTCCTCAGGAAAGCACAGTAACTTCATTTTTCAGTTCATCAAATGTAATGGTAAGTGGTAATAATTGGCAAAGGACATATAAAATGTTAATTTCTTTAATACATTTACGAGAAAGTAATATGAAGTGAATTGAGAGGCATGATTACAAACACTTTATTCCCAGGTCCACAGTTTCCTGGTAAGTAGGTAATTAGCAAGCAATTTCTTGGAAATTATAACTAAATATTTGTATAATTATATTTGATTTCCCAATAAGCATTTAATAATTAGCTGGTGAAAGTCAATTGATAGGCATAGTACAGGGTGGCATTAAACGTGTTTGGATTAGGATTGTTTGCCATGCTAAATTATTTTTGTTTAAAGTGCCCATATTATGAAAAAATCACTTTTTCTGGGATTTGGGGTGTTATTTTGTGTGTCTGGTGCTTACATGCGCATACAAACTTTGAAAAAAAAACAACATCCATACTGTTTTGAGTGAGATACAGGTTTCTGAATGTGTCCTGCCTTCAGTCTCCGGGTGAGCTGTTCAAAATCTGCACGGCTTTCTACGTCACTAGCCGAGATGAGGGGCCTAGGGGGCTAACCGTTAGCATGCTAATGCTAGCATGCTAGCTCGTTCTCAATGGCAAAACACTGCTACAACACACACAAATTCACCCTAATCTACAAAATAAATTGTATAGAACTACTTACATGTCCCTGTTCTGCAGGTATTCCACGCAAAGTTGAAAGTGGGCCCTTGTTTAGAAGAAGTCTCCCAGCTAATCCTGCCTTGTACAGGCCGAAGTTGGAGAAACGGCTAGCTAGCTCATGTAATCCTTACCTAGCTACTGCGCATGTGCGACTGAACAAAAATGTTACAGAAGTTGCAAGGTCTCACTCTGTAGCTAAAACAGAGACCTGAACACAGTGTAAAAAGAGGATATGCAGCAATGTGCAGTACAACAAAAACATGGTGTTTTTTGAAAATTAAACCATGTAAACCTATTCTGATACAATCTTAAATTAAAATTATGAACCTGAAAATGAGCATAATATGGCCACTTTAAGAGTAACTAAAATTGTAAACCATTTCTTTCAGCTGAAAACCAATGTATACGGGTATTTATTATTTAGTAATGTTGATGGATTCAGGTACTGGCACCTACTGTGTGCATCAACCCTAAAGTTGAATCTAATCTAACTTTGTCTACCTGCTGTTTTGTGCTTGGCAGGTAGCGTACACTACAAAAGAACGCCCTGAACAGTTTAACATGTTTTTTTTTTTTCTCATATTTAAGCAGTTAGGAAAAAACGGGAGAAGTACCAGTTCCATGCTTTTTTAAGCACTTGCATATAATGTCCTCCAGCCAAGGGTATTACGGAGAGCAAGTCCATCCCATTCCTTTGTCTAGAAATGGGATGGACTTGCTCTCCGTAATACCTTTTTTAAAGCAGTTACTCAGAACAGTGTAAATAAACTGAGTTGCTCAAAATTTGAAAAGAGTGGGTGTGTGGGATCAGAGAGGAGTTTAGCTGGTGTTTAGATGGATCCGGCTCTGTCTTTGACAACTCTACTTTATCAGTGGGTGGCTATAAAGAAAGATGTTTTTCAAAACAATTGCCCAAAGCTTGTGAAATAAATGCGGCGACTACAAGAGAAAATTCACATGAAGATTTAAAAGAAGTGTTTGATAGTTTTATACAACTGCAGATAAAGCTTTTTATCCTTTTTATCACTAATCCATTTTCTGCATGTGTCTACTGAAGGATACCCCACCGTTTTCATTTATTCAAGGCTGTTTCCCTGTAGATCTGGCTCAGAGATAAGCGCTGTACTTTCTTCATACATCCTGTAGGAATGTACAGTATACAAACCTTGCTGGCTCGTGTTTATGGCTGAACAACCAGTTTCATGTCACTTGAGACCTCATGCGCTCTCTTTGTCTTCCTTAATATTCAAAACCACAGACATCTAATAAGAGGTGCTAAAGTGGTGTGTGGTGTATTGTGTATGCAACAAATAAAAGGAGTGTATAGTAGCTGTGAGTTTTCTTGTGCAGGTGGAGGCAAATGGTTTTATTTTCATATTTAAAGTACCATATTGGTCCGAATATAAGACAGGTTTTTTTTCCTAGAAAAGTCTGAAAAAGTGGGGTCGTCTAATAATCGGGGTCTAGACTTTCAGCTGTTCAAGTCACAGAACGTAAGGGACGTCACCTGTTTCAACAGCCAATAGAGAAGTCGGCTATAAACTATAGAAATAACATGATCCATAATCCATTTTATTTTAATGTTACATTAAAACAGCTGGTCGAAAAAGCAGAGTTTTAGACGGAGCCTCAACTACCGCCCGAAAGCACAGTAATGGTGGAGAGAGAGTGAGAGAGAGAGAGCCCAGCGGCGTTAGAACAAAGCCGTGACTCAGAGAAATAAAAACGTGTTTTCGCTGATTCATCACTAGAAGTGTAACTGTAGCAAGCATCTCACTGTCACTTACGTTATCCATATTCATACATAGACGAAACAAATGATATATCCAGCTACAAAAAGCCTGGAAGTTGCAAGTTAGAATGGAAGTACAATGAGGCGTTGTCATGGAGATGATACACCGTCTCAAAAAATGCCAGAGAAAATATTACCATGGTCCTCAAAGCGGCCGCTTGCAGGAGATTGACAAGAGGGTGTGTGATTACGTGACAGAAAAACAGAATGATGGGATGGCCATTACCAGAGCAGTCATTCAGCGGAAGGCCTCGGAAATATTTACCATTCATTTAAATGTGACACTTTCATCTAAAAAGATATTGAAAATATTATTTTATTTAAAAGATGTTAAAAACAACAGCCTACCTTATTTTATTCAATGTGTTTTTATTAGAATTATTTTCAAATAAAATTATTTTCTTTATGAAAACAATATTTGAAAAAGGGGGGGTGGGTCATCTTATAATCAGTCATCTTATAATCAGACCAATGTGGTAATTCATTAATTTCATTTTTTGTTTTAATCCAAATAATGAGAAATGGAGTTAGTGGCTGATGGGGATATTCTTAACAGGCAAACAGACAGACAACTAAATAAACAAATATGCAAGTAAATATTATTGACTGACAAAGCTGCATTGTATCGCAGATGTTTTGCTTTCGCTTCAGTTCTCATCAAATTGGCACCCTGAGTTTCCATCATGATAAAACCCCATCTAATTGTATCGTCACTCCTCCAGTTTCACTTGTTTACCAATGGATTGCTTTGTATTGTTATTCAGCTGCCAGGGCACTGATTTCCTTAAGCAGTTTTCTTTTTTTTAAATCTCATTTGATTAAAATCCTATTTTACATTATTTTATTTTTTTCAGTTGTGGCGGTTATGTTGAGTATAAATTCCAAACGGTTCTCACATACAGTATTTGGGAAAGTTAGAGGGTGTTAAAGTGCCCATATTATGAAAAAAACACTTTTTCTGGGATTTGGGGTGTTCTGTTGTGTCTCTGGTGCTTCCACACACATACAAACTTTGAAAAAAATCCACCCATGCTGTTTAGAGTGAGATACGGTTTCTGAATGTGTCCTGCCTTCAGTCTCTGGGTGAGCTGTTCAAAATCGGCACGGCTTGTGACGTCACAAGCCGAAACGAGCAGGCTAACCGCAACCATTAGCTCGTAGCGTTAGCATGCTAACGCTATGGCTAACGCTAGCATGCTAACGCTAGCATGCTACCTCGTTCTCAATAGCAAAGCACTGCTACAACACACACAAGTTCACCATAATCTACAAAAGAACTACTTACATGTGCGCCCTCATTTAGAAGTCTCCCAGCTAATCCTGCCTTGTAACTGACCGAAGTTGTAGAAACAGCCTTTCTTTTACTGTCTATGGAGCTAGCTAGCTGACATGATCTACATCTGAGCTACTGGGCATGTGCAGTGCAATCAAAGATAGTACAGAAGAAGAAGAAGAAGAAAAGAGGTCTCACTCTGTAGCTAAAACAGAGACCAGCTGAAAAGAGGATCTGGAGCAGTGAGAGAGAGCACTGCAGTACAACACAAATATGGTGTTTTTTGAAAATTAAACCATGTAAACCTATTCTGGTACAACCTTAAAATACAATTATGAACCTGAAAATGAGCATAATATGGCTGCTTTAAAGACAGTATTAACAGCTGAATGGCAATACCAAGGAAACTTCTTGTGAACAGGTAAAACAGGTAAAGCAGCCATCCAATCAGAAGAAGGCTTTAAGGTAATGAGGAGGAAATAAAGGAGGAGCTCTCTGTAAAGTGAGAGCAGCAGGCAGCACACTGCTGCTTGATCCTTTGTGTTCCATTGTCAGGCGTTTGGATGTAATATCTGCATTCAGGTAGTATCTATAGAAACTTCAACAGTTCGCTGGTTTACGTCAATGCTTTGTTTTATTTCTTCTGCTCTGAAAATCCGTTTCATATCTTATACACGTGAAGACACTGTACTGTCTGTGTATCATAATCTCGTTATTTTAACCACCTGCTCCTAATGATTTTTTTTATCTCAAACAGGACCACTATGTTCAGAAAAAGCTGCACTTGTCACTTGAGATCCGCTTTCTTCCCGCCCTGGTTGTCTGTCTACTTGGCATGCACTGCAAGTCTCTTGAGCACGGGTAAGAATGCAGACACACAAGGCACAATAATACAAGCACACACATACAGTACAGATCCATTGACTGAGCCCTGTGTTATCTACTCCACTGTATTTCATGACATGGCATTTAATGAAGCTTCCTTCTCGAAATGCTCATTGAGATCCTCATGTCTCGTCTCTGTTAAACGCTGCTGAGCCATAGGCCTCAGTGGTGTAAGCTTCCCTAGGTGTTACCATGGCACTCAGTGTCTGTCCAATCAGACTGTGAGATTATGCCTCCAGATGACTGTTGACTCCCTAATGTTCCAGGGATTTGAGCTCATTTTCTTTTCCAGGGTGGGGCTCTTAATACACTGAGCTCCAGATCTTAAATAAACACCTAGTTTGAAAAAAAAAAAATGAGATGTTTTCTTTACGTGTTTAAAGAGTATTACTTACTTGTACATGAATACGAACTTGTAACCGTTAAGACCGAATAAGACCACTGGAGTGAAACTAAAATCTTGAATCACTGGACACCATAATTATTATATAAAGTACTTTTCTTCTTAGGCCACATACTTTTGAAAAGTCATTTTGAGTCTAATTCAAGCTTTCTCATTGTGTGTGCACTTACAGTATGTGTCTTATTAAGATAACAAAAAGAAACCTCAATGTAAAATTATCTCAAGGCTTTTAGTGTTTCTCTGTGGTCCAAACTGAGTCAGGCAAATAGGTATTTCCTTGTATTCCCTTCTCATGGAATTACTTTAACATGCTTGCAAATGACAGAAGCTAGCTTCTCTTGTGGGACATAATGGTGAAGGACCTTGTGGAAGAACCACTAAAAAGCTGAGTTGGATTTATTTTGCCAAGAGTTATGTCCAGTTCATTCTTAACCTCTGCTTATTTTATTTTTCTGGTGTGCTGCTTGTTGAGCTCTTTTTAGTGTGACTACAATATTCAGTCTGTCCTAAATAGCTCTGAAAGTATTTCCAAAAAAAGTCCCTTTTATATTCCTGTGTGGCATCTGGCTGCAACGATTTGTTTGTGATTTTGTTGCTTTCTTAGCCAGACCTCCTCTGAATCAATATTACAACTTGTCCATAAAACTGTGTACCAGTAAACCAAAATGTGGCTCAGTGAATGTGGAAAAAGGCTTGCTTGGTGACAATACATAATAAGCAGGGACATGCACAGACATTTGGAGGGGCTATTGCTCTAATCTGGATAAAGTAACTTATACAGTATACTGTACTTTTCACTGCTTAAAAACTGCACACTAACACTAATGCTGCCAGTTGACCTTAGTCTGTGGCTGCACTCAATGATTCTGGTTGAGTTAACTAATGTTATGATTTGGCACCATAAGTAATATTTATATTTACAATATGTATAGTATAAAGAACAATTACAGCATGACTGCAGCTAGTAAAAGTATTTTACTTGACTTGTTTTGAAGAGTTATTTGCCTACTACAACTTAAAGAAAAAGCTTCTGATAACATAGGCCTACTTCACATTAAATCAATAATGCAGGATGGGTACTTGACATTATCAAATGCTTCTCTCAAAGCTGGCCTGCTGGCAGTTTTAATCCAGCTCTGCAAAGTGGCAGATCTTGCAGAGCTGCTTCTTTGAGCTCTTTCTCTCTCTTCTTCAGTCATATTTGTTGTGAAGGCATACTTAAGCACACAAAATTAACATTACGCTATACTTTTTTTTTTATAAATGCAAAGTTTATTACATTAACAATATACATGTGAGAATATAAACAAAGTCACGTGACTGGGGGCAGAGGGCATCGCTGAGGGAAAGATTGGATGACATAGCAATTTAATTTGATTTAATTCAGTAATGATGGGCATATTATCGTATTGATGCAGCCACAACAGCTAAAAAAGAAAAAGTTATTTAGGCTCTTTCACCAGAGGAGCAGCTAAGCCAATCAGGGCAAACGGGCTGTTGCCCAGGCAACAATAGCCCGTAGCTGTGCATGTCCCTGATAATATGTATCCTTCAGGATTACAATAAAGGATTTAGTAACAGTTAATACTGTATGTGTCTGTGATTAATTTGAATTTCTTAAGAATTGAAATACGTGCGAGGGATGCAGGTGACGTCTGCCGGTCCGCAGACCATCCACAAGGCTGAGGGAGAGAGCGTGACTTTGGGCTGCAGTTACACACTGAGCCCTTTTGACACCGGCGAACTTGACATCGAATGGTCTGTGGTCAGTCCAGACACCACGCAGAAAGATCAGATGGTAAGACGCAGAATGAGAATGGTGCAAATCATACTACGAATGTACTGTATATGTTAGGCCTGATATATGGGAGTTGTAAAGCAGCATTGTGTGTGTGTGTGTGTGTGTGTGTGTGTGTAAAAGAAAACGAAAATTGCACCAGTGATGCAATATGCTCTGGGTCCATTTCCAAGAACATGTTATTTGGTAGAAATTGGAGGGAAACCAGGAAAATAAAGGTCCATGTATTCTTGCCTGTTTTGATCTGCTGCAATGACTAAAAAGACTATGTAGGTTATACAAGCAATTGGAATTGGTTAATTAGAAGTGCACTAATTGAATGTTGTCTCCATCTTTCCCTAAAATTAGTACCAAATTACAAAGTTCTTTCCAGGAAACGAAAATTATGGACCAGTAAATTGAAAGTTTCTTCACCATGTTTAATTAGGATTCAGAACACAGTTAGAATAACACAAAGTTAGAAACCAGTACACAAGCCTGATCTCATGACCAGTGCCATAATGACCATGACCATACAACTAAACTAATATATTGAAATTTTCCGCTTCATTTCTAATTCTTGAAATTGTAGTCTTAAGTCTAAATCACAATTCATTCAAGGAGGCAGGAGTGTGGTGGAAATCCTACCACCTTTTTATTTCCACAGGAATTGATAGTTTATTCAATTGCTTTTTAATTTAAAGGAGTCATTAGTGTGGGAGACTGGTGAGGATGTTTTTCCCCTCATCCTTGCCCTTAGGCGGCAGCAGGGGCGGATCTAGAACAATATTTATGGGGTGGCGAGAGGGAATTTTTGAGGGGTGGTAACATATGGCAGATGTATATATACTGGATTTTATCACAGTTTGATGAGAAATAGTATGTACATACTACAAAAGGGCACAGGCTGCCATTTACAAACTCATACAGACAAACTTAATCTCATGCAATCAATGTCCTGCATTTGAGGTTTCATGTGAAACAGTTCATATTAGGAATAAGTGACCAGACAATGAGATCTCACTTAATAGGAGATAGAAGTATGATAGAAGTAAGGGGCATTATCACAGGAAAGGCATTAAGGTAAGACACAGGTGATGAGTGGCAGATGTGTGAGAGGGGAAGCAAACAGTTTTAGACTGTGTCAGAGAGGCAGCGTTGCAGGCAGCATTTGTACAAGATTAGGAACTGTCATTGATTAGTTATAACCATCAGACTGTGTTAACACACACTAACATTTTAGCCTGGGAGAGTATTTTTAGGTAAATTTGTTTAATTTTTTAATTTAATCTGAGCAATAGATCTAAAATACATTCTACACAAAAAAAACTCATCTCATCACACTTTCACACTGACAACTTTCCCTAATTATTCATATTTAAGCAAACATGACTTTTTATATTTATTTGATGTCTAAGCAATGTCTCTTAAATTTTATAAAAATGTCCATCTTTGTCATTTGTTGTTCTTATTCATATGTAGTAACTTAGTATATATGCAGCAACAATTTTCCATACCATGTGGACCAGCTCGACTGGAGATCGTTGGTGATGGCCCAGGCACTCTCCTTTCCCTTTCACTGTCTGAGCCCTGCATGTTATCTTGTCTCTCGCTTTCTCCCTCCTCATCTTGGTGATGCTCTCCCTCCATATCTTCACCGCTGTGGTGTTCTCCCACCTCCTGTCCCTGGTCGCCTGGGCCTTGTATTCTATCTCTGTCACGTTTCTGTTGCCCTTTTCTCTCCACCTCGTCTTCGTCTTCCCTCTCTCCTTCCACCTCTTTTCTCTCTCCTTCCACCTCATCTTCTCCGTCTACCTTGCTCAGTTGTTCATTTTCTATTTCTCTCGCCTTTCTCTTTGGCGAGAAAAAACTACATGTGCTACCTTTCCTCTTCATTTCTGTAAGATTAAAAGTAATTTTACAATGTTTTCCTTGACAGACGTTGAATCAGTATTAGCTTTTGTAGCCTACTTTACACAGAACAAACGTCAGACCTAAGTAACATTATATGTATAGTTAGCAAAATAACGTTCTTCAATCTGATTTTTATCATCTCAAAATCAGCATCGCAACTATGCTAGCACTGTGCTTTCATTATAATTTAATTTCTTGATAGATAGTTAATCCGTTTTGACCTCTTTCCTACTGTGTCTCCTTTCCTCACGACTCCTGGCTCCCTCACTTCACGCCGCTCAGTTTTCCAAACAAATCAGGCTCTTGCCGCTCTGGCATCATCTCGGGCTGCATTCACTGCAGTCAGACATTGGAGATTCGCGCTCATAAATTGTCGAACTGGCCATAACTTTTAATTCGTTGCTGCCAACTGGGGTGGCAGCAGGGGTGGCAAGGCTTTCTTTTAGGGTGGCATTTGCCACCCTATGCCACCCCGGTAGATCAGAGATTTTATCACGGTAAATACACGATTGACTAGGTCCAGTATGTGCTGCTTTAGACAAGTGACCAGTGCAGATTATTGGTTCTTGTGCAAATTGAATGCTTTGTGCAGTTAAACACTTAACAGAAAACAGTACAGCTCTTTATTCTAAATTGATCAAAATAGTTTTCCACTGCAAACTTAAAGCTGCCTTAATCAATATTTCAATCAATATCAATATATATACGGGGGTAGAGAAACTCAAAAACAAACTGAGAAGCACAAAGCCCTGGCATAAGCTGCGTTTGGACCCCAGATTGCAGGGACTTTTTAGTTCTTGGAACAAGTTTTAAGGAACTAAAAGGTTCCTTTAGCCCATTGTTAACTTTCCACCGTGGCCTAAAGACCCGTGAAGATTGGGCAAATCAGACCGCTGACATGAAAAAGCAACATGATGAGATGAGGGATGCTGGTGGTTGTAGGGGTGACACACTTTGAAGAACCCCCCCCCCCCAGCAACATACAGTAGATTTTGTCTCACTGTGCTTCAGAACGTAACCCCTGTAAAACAATGGGAAAATAATGTTTTATTTATCTCATTCACAGCACATGCAGTT
Organism: Sander lucioperca; assembly: GCF_008315115.2. Lineage (NCBI taxonomy): Eukaryota > Metazoa > Chordata > Actinopteri > Perciformes > Percidae > Sander > Sander lucioperca. The sequence goes on along the minus strand of NC_050186.1, from coordinate 24,193,660 downwards.
CAGTGTCGTGGCTGGCTTGCCCAAATTCGCTCTCCTTCACTTTGTCTTTTTTTAAATGAGTCGGGAAGTCGACAAGCCTAACTTTACTTTTAATGCTATCATGCAAAGAGATTTTTTTCTCCCTTTGTCCTCAAATGGTCATAAATGGATCCTAGACTACCTCCTTGTTTTATGCATGAAGTGGTCGGTGAGTTAAAGCAGCCGTGCTGTGTGTGTTTGATTAATCAGATACGGTCTTCCTGCAAACTCCACCCCAAGGTTCCTGTACATTTAGAAAGTACTATCCTCTGATCAGGGACTTTTTGGGGGGAGAATTAAACCCCGCAGAACTTAATTAGGACACTTGTCCTGCGTCAAAATGCAACGAGTTCCTCGGAAGGTTTCTAGTTCCGGGGGAAAACGAAAAGTGCCTATATTATCACACTACAAAATTGTATGCTAATGTTTAGCAAATGATTGCCTGTTTACACGTCCAGCAGACAGGAAACAACATTATCATCCCAAAAAGACACAGAGCAACATTAGCATTCATTTGGGGCTTTGTTTCTGTCCTACAGATCAATGTCACTCCACTCCAGTATACGCTGTTCTCTATCTCTCTGCTTTGGTCTCCATGAGTAAAGAAAAATATCTTGTTCTTTAACTGCTACTTTCCTTTTCACCAGCTAGCCAAGCAGGTGGTGTACAGTTTGTTAATGACAGCTTGTTTGCTGAAACCAGCTGCATGCTATTGCTGGACACAAGGTTGTTGAGAGTGTGAAGACTGAACCATAGTAAAGCAGAACAATGAGCTACAAGAGGCTAAATACATCTGTAGAGTTCCAAGGGGTACCTTGTAAAGACACACCCACCAAAAATCACCTTGGTGGTGATTTTTGGTGGGTGTGTCTTTACAAGGTACCCCCATTTTATTCAATATTGATGGGAAAAAAAATAGTTAAATGCACATTTAATTGGTTAACATCAATTAAAAGTATCATTCAGAGTAGTTTGTTGACTGTTGAATCTTTCTTTTTATTTTGTTCTCCATCAGCTCGTATCCTATACCAGCGGCACTACATATGTCCATGGCAACCACGCTCTTGCAAAAGGACTCAGCTTTGCTGCTCCTGACCCCTCATTGGGTGACGCTTCAATCTCAATCGCTCTGCTGTCACCTACTCACAGTGCTACCTACCAGTGTAAAGTGAAGAAATCACCTGGAGTGGACATGCGCAAGGTGTCACTGGTGGTATTGGGTAAGACTCGGCACTGGGTTTCATCCAAGGTTTTGCACGTCACCTGACTTCATTATTTATGTCCATCACCTTTGACAACTACAGTACTGTTGGGTTTAAATGAGAAGGCAGCTGCACACATTTACTTTTAATGTTTTGGGTTGTGTATTTGGTTACATTTCAAGGTTACATTTTTCCTTGTCAGATGCCAGTATGCATTACACTCGCAATTTGCCACAAAGCTAATTTCAAGGTATCTGCCATCAGGTATGCTTTCATCTTTTGAGACTACTGCTACATTACCACAATGATGCGTATCCATTAGTGGTTTGTGGAGGTCAGTTGTTTTTTTTGCCACATGGATGTCAGTGAGAAGTACTGTAATATAATGGCTCTCTCAGTCTATGTTGTTTTAGAAGGTTTTTACTATATAAAAGATGTTGCTTCCTAAATTTAAGGTCAAATTCTCACCAATTATCTCGAGTGCCTACTAAAGAAAATGTCCCTGCTATTTGAGAACATGGATTTTACTCCTCCATCACAAAAACACATCACCCAAAGCTATAACTTGTTTATTTGTATTTATTTTTTACAGTTTACCACCATTTACTGTTTCATAGTCAACATGTGCACAGTTTGACCATATAATCTTAACTCAAGGAGCACTTACTAAGTTTTTCTGGAGCAGTCTGAGAGGAAAATAAAAGGAAGAAATGATCAACAAAATTGCAAAAAGCATAATAACATTTTACATTTCCCATTACATCTGATACATCCATACTTTGTTCTGTTGGAGAAAATAGTTATTTTTAAAACACTAAGAAGGCTCGACACAACATGAAACTTTGCTCCAAGTATCACCAGGGGCTCTACACATGAACTACACCGGTGCACGAGGGATATACTAAATCTGGCGACTTGTTTTGATATTGACTCGTTTTGACTGCCGAGGTAGTAGCGGCCGGAAACAACGAGCTACGGTGAGTTGTTCAAAACCTTTTTTAGTAAACTCTGGGTACACAAACAATGTTCAACGCTTTTGTTAAGGTGTAGAGCCCCTGGTGATACTTGAGCAAAGTTTCATGTTGTGTCGAGCCTTCTTAGTGTTTTAAAAATAGCTGTTTTGAGGCTAGCATAAAAGTGCCCCTAGCACTCCCATTCAAAAGGCCATTTGACCAAAAAACGAGAATACGGTAAATCTTAAAAGTGGCGCTTCCGTCCTAAATATGCTTTTAAACGAAAGTTTGACTCGGGTACATTCACAAAAAGACTAGGTTGCATTTTGGCGAGAGTTACGCTTTAACTGACTTTGCTGTGTCCGACCTAAAGTATTTCTCAGGACTGTTTACTCTTAACACTCAGCTCAGTATCAAAGCTGTATCAGATGAAATCACCTCTCCTCCCTTATTGAAAACTGGCAGATTGTTGAATGAATATCTCCAGCAAAGCCTCTAATATTGATAGATAGCCTGAAGATGTTTTCATTCTAACAGCAACACTGACAGTCCTGAGAGCCCACAAGTCATTTTCTAGATCAGGTTTTTTGTATGACCCTGAGCAGGATAAGTGGTTCAGGGAATGCATAAATAGATGGCAGGGTAGTATTCCTTGTTTTTTATTATGTAAATGGGGAAGAAGACACTTAAATGTGTGAAATGTTGTGATTTGAAAGACCTTCAGGTCTTTTCTCCACGAGTGTCGTGTAATTAATCTCACCCTAATCGCTACCAATTTCTGTTTTCTTTTACCTATTAAAACAGGACCAGGACGGTAGTCCATGTTTCCGCCTTGTCATTTTTAACTCATCAAACCTACGTTCCATATAGATTTTGAAATACAGTATACATTTATAAAATGTATATTTATAATGTGTAATGGAGACATGTTTGTAATATTTTATAGGATTTTTGAGTAATACAATGCATCACATGTAGGTATCACCCATCTATATGGTGTGAATCTGTGTTATTAAAGCCAGAATTAAAATGGTTCCTCCAACGTCATCCTTAAAGCTAGAAAGCTGTACTGTTTTTATCAAGAAAATGGAAATGGCAGCACAAAATTATCCATTTATTGTATGATTTCAGCGAAGCCGTCTGTGCCTAAGTGCTGGGTGGAGGGAGGGGAGCTGGTCGGCGAGGCTGTGTCTCTGCACTGCAAGTCTGCAAAAGGCTCCACTCCCTTGAAATACACATGGAAGAGAGAAAGTGCCGGCCCCATCCCTGCTGCAGCCACACAGAGTAAGTGTGACCTCTGCTGATGTCATGATGCTACTGCAGATCAAAGTGTGTGTGTGTGTGTGTGTGTGTGTGTGTGTGTGTGTTTTTTTTTACTGGGTGAACTCAATGAAAACCCTTCTCTTGTTGAATGTACAGTGTGTGCTTATTTATTTTTCAAGGTGAAGGAATCTAGGTATGTATCAGCATTCAGATTTTCAATCATGTTAAAATAATGGAAAATCCAGGTGAAAGAATAATAAAGAGATACTGATTTGCAGCACAACACTCATAGTAGTTTAACAGTTTATAATGTACTTACTTAGAAGCACTCTGGTGCATAGTCAGCACTTCATTTGCATTTTTCTCACTTTTTAAAAATCGTCATATTTTTAAGTGATTCTTTTTTTAAACTATAAACCACAAGTATATACACACACCCACACATTGCTTTATCTATTCTATTTGTAGAGAAACATTGCAACCCTATCTGATGTATCTTAATTTTATCCCCTTGTGTTTACAGCACATGTAAGTGTGTGTGTGTGTGTGTGTGTGTGTGTGTGTGTGTGTGTGTGTGTGTGTGTGTGTGTGTGTGTGTGTGTGTGTGTGTGTGTGTGTGTGTGTTTTCTCAGACAGCATGACTGGGGAGCTAAAAATCAGCAACCACTCGCAGAGCTTCGCAGGATTCTACCTTTGTGAGGTGAAAAATGCTGTTGGAGCCGAACACTGCAGGATCAACCTGAAAGCGAACAAACGTAAGGAAACACACCCCAACAGCGAATGTTCCTGTTCACGTACATCCCACATGATGCACACATGCGATCATGAAAGACCTAGATTTCACCCTTTTAAGTCTTTCCTCTCTGTAGGCACGCCAAAATCTCCCCATCATCCACTTCTCACACACAGCGTTCAAACCATGGTGCTCCGTAACATGAGTGTGTTATCTTTATCATTATGTTGTCTAATGATGACAGGATAAGGCCACAGTCAATGGCAAAAAAATTGCTTTATGCACAGAAGATAAAACGTTTTTTCGCCACCCGCTTTCATCACTGACTTCCTGCTGCTGAGTCACAAAGTCAAACATAAGTAATTATAAAATAACTCCACAGCCCTGTATGTTGACAGTTCCCGTTAGCTTGAGACAGGAAAAAAAATAAACAAAAAAAAGGCAGCAACAGAAAACAAGTGGACTCATTAAAAGCACCTGATCAGCTATGTTTAGTTGGCAAAGTTCTAAAAGGAAATCCAGAAATTCTCTTATGAGGGCAGTCCATGCGCAATAACTCTGAACAGCTCTGAACATGACAGACACCAGAGAAATACCAGAGCTGTCTCGCAGTGAAATGAATCTGGTGACTCTAAGTGCACCAGGAGGGAGTATCGTCAGGGATTCAGTACATCTTGTGGAATAAATCATCCCTGGGTCTAGACTCAAACAAGCAGTCCTCTGCATGGAGGGATCCATAATGTTTATGTGGATCCATAAAATGAATTTTGTGCCTTGTGATCTGTGGAGCAGACCCCCATATTACATCTTGTGTGCTCAGTTAGTGCTCAGATGTTTGGCTTCAGGCAGACAATCATTCATTTCCATTTCAAGTGAAATAAAATTACCAGGAGATTAAAAATGTTCACAAGTCTGACTTTCCAAGAGCCAGGCCTTGAGACTTTGTGTGAAGTTATGGTAGGTGGTGCAGTTTCTTGTTTCATTTGGTAGAGTGTTCTACCTATTAGAGGCTCTAACAGAAAAACATGATTGACTAAAGGAGCTGGACCTGTAAGGAGTTACACAGTCCCCTCTCAGAACAGACCTTGTGGATCTATTGTTAGAATTGTTTTGCTTTATAAAAGTGTTGAGTGGTGGAGGAGCTTTGCCATTCAGGATCTTGAACATTAGGCAAGTGTTATTGTATTTGATTAGATTTTCCCAACTAAGGATGGCATATTTGTTAAGAATTTTACATTAGTAGTGTGTTTTCTGTCTAACACTAAGGGCCTGTTTATACACAGAGAGAACAGGCTTAAGGGTTGTATCTTTTGCTTGCGTCCAGCTTGTCATACAATATAGTAGATGGGGGGTGATCATTGAATCCAAATATAATTTTGCTGCAGAATTTGTTAGGCAGCTTCTTATATACCTAAAATTGGTTAGATTGTATTTAGTTATTTGCATTACTTGTTTTTTGAAAGACAAGGTGGAGTCAAGGATGATACCGAGATATTTTACATGAGAGACAACTTGAATATTCTCACCAGACACATAGACTTTGTGATCACAGTCAGATGCAGAGTGTGTCTTTTAAAAAAAAAACATGCAGACAGTTTGCTTTACATTTAGACACAGGTGAGAATGTTTAAGCCATGTAGTTACATTTGCCATTGCTGCGTTAAGTTTAAAAGCTGCTTCTTTTTTGGTTTTTGAATTGACGTATATTATAGTATATTCTGCATACATCTGAACTTCACACCCTGTACAAATTGATGGCAAGTCATTTACGTATAAGCTAAACAAGAGAGGTCCTATGATGGAACCTTGGGGCACACCTGTCTCATTGATCATAAAGGGTGATGTTTCACTACCCACCCTTACACATTGAACCCTGTCTGCAAGATAGGAATTCATCCAATTCAGCATGTTAGAGGAAAAATTTAAATTGGCTAATCTAGAAATGAGTATTTGATGATTAACAGTATAAAATGCCTTTTTTAAATCCAGGAATATAGCCCGAACGACACCTCCTTTATCCAGTTTAAGTTTGATGTTCTCCAAGAGGAAGCAATTTGCCGTCTCAGTGGGATGGTTTACTGTAAAACCAAATTGCATTGGATGCAGTTTGTAAGGGCTAGTGTTGAAATGAATGGTCATTTGTTCAACAACACATTTCTCTGCGATTTTTGATACACACAGGTAAAATGCTAATAGGCCTGTAATTGCTCCCCTGATTTATAGACTGGAACAACTATGGCTGACTTCCAATCTTTCGGAAACTTCCCTTCTCTAGTTGAAGCATTTATTAACTTTGTTATTGGCTCAATTAAGGTATCTGCATGGCTTTTTAAAAGCATGGCGTCCTGTCCAAAAACAATTTTTTTAAGAGAGTTCAGAGTTGTTTTGCTATGCCGTTAGGCAGTTTTCAGTTAGCTTTTTTTAAATTGTCCCAGATTTGTTTGGGATTTCCCTTAGCTTCCCCTATCAGACTAACAAAGAAATTAGCTTTAGCCGCTCGGATGTCCTATGTTACCTTATTTCTAAGTGAGGTGAAGATGTGTCATTCAATAGTTTTGTCTTAAGAGAGGTTCACAGGGCAAGGTCTTTCTTCTTCATTAGTTTCCATATATCAGTATTTATCCATGGCAGAGTATATTTACTTTAAAGTCACCTTTAACTTTACTTTTCTTTAATTGTTCTGTTGTATTGAGGATAAAAACACATGGGTGTCAGCATCCACATTTGTGCCAGACAGTAGTTCATTCCAACTAATATTCTGAATTGCATTTTCATAATTACATAATTCACTCCTAGGTAATCTAAATTGGCTGCACTTTGCGTTAGATGACACGTATTCCTGTTTTTTTTTGTTGGGTTTTCTAGCTAAAAGGATTAGATTATGATCTGACAGACCTGTGAGCATGTTGAAGGATTTTAATTACTCTACTACTGGTTTGTTGCTGAAAATTAAATCAATTTGTGTTCTGGATGATGGAGTTGTCCTTGTCGGTCCCTTCACTAACTGCCTGAGATCAAATTTATTTGTGATTTGTTTCAGTGCCTTTTTACCTGACTTATCATCCCAGTTTATATTAAAATTACCCATTAGAATTACTACCTTCTCTGAGCTGCATTCTCGTAGATTTTTAGATCTTTAATTTTCAAAGAATACAGATTTTGCAGAGGGTGGTCTATATACACCAATGAAAATAAAACACATTTGCGGTGACAGTGTTACGTTTAAACAAATACATTCTACGTCATTCTCAACCAAATATTGAATCTCTTTACAATATATCTGATCTTTAATATAAAACAACAAACCTCCACTTCTTCCCCCTACTCTATCTTTCCTAAAGGTATTATAGCCGTGGATAGACAGGGCAGAAGATGAGGAGTTTTTATGAAGCCATGTCTCCGACAAACTAGGTTAGAACCTGCAAGAAGATGTTTAATTTGATCACTTTTTAGGATAATGCTGCGAATATTCAGGTGCCCCCCAAGCAGACCTTTAGGTTTAGCACCAGGATCCCACAGTACTTTTGCATTGTTAACAGTTTGAAAAACTGAGTTTGAATCTGAGAAGAGAACATCACTCTTTGTCTTAAGCTGGTTCTTCACACCGCTGCGCAGCAACCGCCCTGACAAAAAAAGCTACGCGTTTTTGAAAGTGCTTCCTATATTTAAAAAATCTGTGCGCATTCACGTGGGCGGTAACTGTTTCATACCTCTACTGCCGTGATCAAACCTGTTTCCTCTCTGCCGCCTTCCCCTCATTGGAATCACTGGAAGCAGCAAGTTACTCCATGGCGCTGTGAAATCCCCTTAAGGCTTATAAACATGCTGAGTTTTCAAACAATTCATATATATATCTTGGGCATGAGAAAAACCTAGAATAGTTATGGAATTATATGAAGACACAAAGATACACTTTCATGAAGCCTTAAAGGAACAGTGACATTTTGGAAAATACATTGACTTTCTTACCAAGAGTTTGATAATAGAGTCAATACTGCGCCCGACCAAGAAATAGTCCAGTTATGTGTCTGAAGTCCTGTCATCACTTTGAGGTTGCCAGGCAACCAGCAGAGACTCAGAGTTAATGTGCCTAGCCAGAAAATAATTTGGCACAGAACACTGATGTAAAACCACAACTTTGTACGGATTAAACAAACAAGATATTATTAAAGCTGCAGGCAGCGATGAACGGGCCCTCGCATGGATATAATGAGAGCTTAGGAGGTTTTAGCCTTGTTACTTGATGAGGTATTTCCCCTGTTTCCAGTCTTAGTAACAAACTAAGCTACCTGGTTGCAGACAGTAGCCTCATAACTAGCATACAGATGACAGTGGCATTTATCATCTTATCTAACTCTCGGCAAGACAACAAATGAGCATATTTCCTAAAATGTTGAACGGTAAGGGAACCATTGTGTGTGAATGTTTGTTTATTTATTTCAGAAAGGGACAATGCACATTAATTAACATGGGCACAGTCCAACATGTAAATGTGTCAGATTTAGCCATATGGGCTAATTTACATCTGCAGTCCCTGGCAGGTTGACATTAAAAGAAAAGGAAAGAAAAAAGCACATGAACACAGACAAAAGCATATAAGCACAATAGCACTGACAAAACTCATAACCACAAATAAAAGCCAGAAGCAGTAAGCACACCCATAAACCCATAAACACAAGACATTTTGGCAATACATTATTTTCTTTGGACAGTGACAATATAGTCTGTATTGAGGTGTTGTGAGAAGACATTATTTAACTTTAAAGGGTCACTCACATGCCAAAAAAGCCAGTAACCACCAATTTAATGGATTCTTCACCAACTGGTCGAGGCTGATGGCTGCCCACCACGAGAAGTGAGGTTTCCTCACCGCTGTGTGCAATTGCTCTTAGAGGAATTGTTGGGTTCTCTGTGAATTACAGAGTGTGGTCTAGACCTACTCTATCTGTAAAGTGTCTTGAGGTAAAGTCTGTTCTGATTTGACTCTATAAAATTGAATTAAATTGAACTCACACGTTGTTCTTTTCTGCCACAGAGCAGCTGAGAGAATAATTCCTTGTGCTGATTTTACAGCTCCGAACAGAGCAGGGGTGATAGTCGGCACCGTTGTGGGTTCTCTGCTCCTCATCTTCATCCTGCTGGTCTTCACTGGGCTTCTATACTGGAAGTTGAGCATCAGACATCGCTTTGAGAAGGAGTTCTCTAATGACATCAGGTACAGTACAGCACTGCAGAGACAGCAGTGCAGAGGTAAGGTAGAGGTAGGTGTTGGCAGGTTAGATAGCTGAGCTGCTGCAAGGAGGGAACACACACACACACACACACACACACACAGTCTGGCAAGTTTGTGCTAGTGTTCATTTATCACCAAAAAGTCCCATGAGTAAGAAACTTCTGCCTCTGTTAGTGTTGAGTAGTTTTGTCAGCTTGCCAGTTTCTATTAAACGGTACGAACATATGGATAAAACATTATTGTGTGCACTTGCACAGATTTTTACATTTGCATAACTTTAGGATAAGATGTTTTGGCTTCATGGTGCAAGTGAGAACAGACAGATGCAATTGGAAATGTGTATTACAAGATAGAAGACAACACACATCAAAGCCTTTCAGATAAGAATAGAAACAAAATCCCAGACTAAAATTAAAACCAAGGAAGAAAAACCTGTAAATACAACAAGAATCCAGATGTCTCTTTGAGATAGCAAAACTCTAGGCTACTCAGAGTTGTTCCAGTGTTAGCATTTGATTTCTCCGTGTTATACACCTATACACTTGATTATGCATATGAAGCCTCACATTGTGCAGAACATTTTTATGAAATCCATTTTTTCTTCAGGTATATTGATGCAAATATATGTAATTGCCGGCATTATAAATAACATCAGTTCAGCTTTATGCTTCATCTGAAAGTCTAAGTAGGATTCATTAAAAGTTAACAACTCTTTGTTATTGTTGCGCTTCCCCATCTTTCTTTAGAGTTGGAAACATGAGAGGCTCTCATAGTGTCAACAGACACTCTTGGGTCTTTTTGTCTTAGATTTGCAGCATTATATATGGTTTATTAAATCTTGGAACAACAATGGAAAGTGACATTTCAGAATTCCTCTTTATGATGTTAAAAATACTTTCCTGGGTTCAACTACTGTATGTCTATTTAATTTAATATTCATTCTGCACATTAGAATTAGATAAAAAAAATTGGTACCATAATCTGCATAAAAAAACAGGTGTAACAACAACTTGAGCTTTTACTGGGGTTATGTGCTGGACAACCTTTTGGCTTTGCGCTGGTGCCAGGCAACCTGCAGAGACTCCAGAAGTTGCTATCCCTGGCAAAGTAATAGTCTGACACTTAATACCTGTGAAACAGGTTCATTTTTTGTACGAAATTAACAAATGAGATATTAGGTGTTGATTAGTGTGCTTAAGAGGTGCTGGTAGGTGCATTTTTAGATGTTTCGCCCCGTTTCGAGTCTTTGTGCTAAGCTGCTGGCTATAGCCTTATATTTGCCGGAAAGAATTGTATCAATGTTGAGCTATTTCTTTGAGAGGTGATCTTGTTGCAACAGAAGAAAACATGACAAGTAACAACTATGCACTTTTCTTCAATGACTGCATACGTTTCCTCTCTGTGCCATGCCTGCTCTCCCATCCTGCACACTTGGAAAATATGTCAACATATCAAACTTTCTTTCCTTTAGCTGAATGTGAAGGGTTTGCCTTAGATGCTAAAGTGTAGTCCAATATCTTCCTGATACATGTTGAGTGATTGTCACCCAGAAACACTAATATAAAAAAAAAAAATTCCAAAAACGAATGACGGAGACAGGCTGCAGAGACACCCATGTGGCTTCAGTGTCAGTGGAGGTGACTCTTTGACTACATCTTTGAATGTAGGTGTATGTGTTGAAAATGACACATTGAAACTTACCAAATGCACACAGCTGCACATGAAATTGCATTGTATACATGTATACATAAATAAATAGCCTAACATTAACAAAAAGCCTTGGAGTTTAAACCACAGAAAAAATAACGGCGGTAGAATCTTTAAGAATTTTGTTTATGGTTATGTTGTCACCTCCGACATGGAGGTAATGTTTTTGATTCTGTTTGTTTTTGTGTCTGTTTACTGGCCCAATTTCCCTATTCAAATGTAATGTTTACATCCCTAAACAGTATAGGCTAAACACCACTGCTCTGCAACCATGCATACAGTATATTTATGAGGCAAGAGAAAAATCTAGCACAGTAATTATTATTTTCATTTGAGGCAGGCAACACAGTTTGCCCTCTGCCCTGTGAATTTATACAGGCTTTTATTTAATAAAAACATGGATATGAATGTCAGCCAGGGCCAGCTCCAAATGTAAAAAAACACTTAGAACAAAATATTAGAGATCAACACATCTCATGCCTAGATATAGACCACAATTTCTTGTCGCTTTAAAGAAAGGTTGGTTAAGGTCAAGAAACAGTATTCTGTTAAACTTACCTTTATGGCAAATTAATGCATGTTTAGTCTTAAAGCACGCAGACTATTCAATGTGCTTCACGTAAGGCAAAGCAATGCATTAGGACAACATTTAAAAAAACATTTATATAATGAAATACAATACATTAGCCAAAATAAGATGGATAATATAGTTTTAATTCAGTGATACGTTGCTGCTTAGACTTCTCAATGGGTTTATGGTTTGAAGGTCTGGCAAAACCACTTAAAGACAAACTACAGCTATGTTTGTGTTGTGTAGGATACATGCAACAAAGAGCAATTACAACAGCTCAGATGGTTGCCCTTGAAGGATGGAGCCATATAACATCAATTCAGTGCGGTACATAATAATAATAATCACAGTGCCTTGAGTAGCAGGCCCTACAACCTTCAGGTCAGCCCCCCTTAGCTACAGTAAGGGTAGTCTATATCCATGACGTTCCACTTCCAGGATTGCTCTCGTTCTGCCGGACATTCCGCCGGATGTCACTCTTTTTGGATGTCCGTTTTCAGATGCCCTGTTAACTTATGCTTTCTTTGTGTTGTAATTTTAAACTCCGGTCGATTTATGAGGACTATGGTTAACTGCTCCTCAGATCTCTGCAGGGTCTGGCTGGTCCACACACCATTCCGGGATGGGAGAAAAATGTGCTCTGGTTTATTGGCATTTCTTTTCTTTAATGATCTATCCAATCTGAGTTTTCTGTTGCACAAATAAAACAACTTTTGAACGTATACATGTTCCACCAAAACAAGTTCCTTCTCGAAGCTATTTTGCAGCAGCACAGTGGCTCCGCTCGGCGCTTAGCACCGCCCAAGACGATTGTAATTGGTTTAAAAAAAAAAATGCAACATTTATTTATTTGATTTAATATCTTCCCCATCATAATGGCAGATAAACTAAACTAAAAGAAATGAAAGGAGAAAATTAATCAATCAAAGGAACAGGAAAAACTACTTTTTAGACCAGCTGGATGGCAATGTCAGTAATTTGGTTTACCACTTTGGTCCAGACTGAAATATCTTGAATATCAAAGGGATTGTCGTGAAATCTAGTACAGACATCTGTGTCCCCTAGATAACTGAGCGAATGTTATTATGCAAACCACAGTTCAGCATGTTTATATGCTGACATTTGCTGTGAACACTGTAAACATTGCATGCTAAACATCAGCAAGTTAGCATTGTCATTGCAAGCTGACATTAGCATTTAGCTCAAAGCACTGCTGTGCCTATATACAGCCTCACAGACTCTTGGTAATTTTAAATTTAAAAGAGGCTAAAGTTTTGGCTCAGATGAGATCATCAGTCCATCTTGTTCCATCTGTGTGCAGCATCATAGCTAAATATTTCAATTGCTTTACCAGTGGTAAATTATATTTTTTTGTTATTGCCTCAAATCATTTTGTAATAATATTCTCATTGTTTTCAAATGGACATCTAATTTTGGGACAAAACTCCACCATCCTCATGTGCAAGTATCCAATTTCCACATTTTTACATGTAGTTTTTTGAGTTGATATTATTTTGGTCGCGATCTCTCTCCTGCGCTAGAACAATGCAAACTGTGTAACTAGTTGAAAAGGGCAGAGTGGGACACTCTCAAAAAGAAGTTCCTGGTTCAGGCTCTTTTTTGTCCTCTGATGACATAAATCAGTGAGCAGTATGCAGAATGCGGAGCTGCAGTTCAACTCTCTTCACACAAACATAGCATTGTAGTGAAAAGCTCATAGAAGAGAGACATCAAAGCCGTAATCATTTGAGCCATGACAATAATAGTTTCTTTTTTCCATCTGTCAGTGTTCAAGGTAAAAAATAAAAACATTGCTGATTAAGTGGGGGGAAAAATCTTCAGAGATGAGTCATGAAGAGTATCAAATGAATCTGTCATTATTGTACAATTCCTCCAAGTACCTAACTAAAAAACTAAAAATACCTATCCTTACCAGAGTGAATATAGTGTGCAGTAACTTCTAAATTATTTTGATTACTCACTGACGTCCAGTGATCACCGGTTAGAGACAGAGTTTGCACTTTGCAGCAGTTCCAGTTGGGCTGCTTTCTCCGTGTCGTACAGGCTGTGTATGCGTGAAACTACTGTCCCCCTCAACGGCAATGAGACGGGTCAGAACATGCCAACCGTAGTACGTTTGTAAGACCCGAGTCTTCTACGATGCTTTATTAATAAACTAAATTAATAAATGGCGCCATGTGATTAATGCGATTTAAAAAAAAAAAAAAAAAAATGTACGCGTTATCGCATCGCGATTAACGCGTTAATGCTGACAACCCTAATAAAAACAAACCTGTACACTGCGAGGCAGACATATGGACAACCCGATCAATTCAGTATCATTATCAACCGCTTCTATATAGTAGTCTATTATATACAAATGTCTCAATCCACACTAACTCTGACCACAGACTAACATATTAATAGCGCTGTAAGTTAAACGCGGTATTAACGGCGTTAACGCAAACCCATCAATCAATTTTTTTTATCGCAAGATTAATATTCTTTTTGGCCTAGCAAACTTTGTAGTTTTTTTCACATGCTGTTGCAACAACTAGTAACGTTAGAAAAACTGCAACACCACACCGGATCTAGCTAGACCGGAAACAAAACAACAGGCACGCCGCACACACTTGTTTGGGCTTGCAAGCTGGCCAAACAAGTGGCAACAGGCTAACGTTACGTTTTGAGTGGATGGCGAGTGCTGGACGCCGAAATGGATGCCAATAAGATTCTGAATGGAAAGTTTACTTTTAAAAAGTTGCCAAATTGTTCCATTGACAAGACCAAAGTGATCTGTGTGTTTTGTCGTTGTGAACTGAGCTATCATCGCAGCACGTCCAGTCTGAAATACCACTTGATGGCCAAGCACACAGCTGATGCGAATTCTCCGCTCCCTCATCTAAGCCAGGCGACAAAAGCACAAAGCAAGCCAATCCACTTTTCCATGTTGATAAGAGCATTAAAATGAGAAAAAATAATGGGACAAAAAAAAAATCAAGGGACGTTTAGAATAGATACAAATGTGCAATTAATTGCGAGTTAACTATGACATTAATGCGATTAATTGCGATTAAATATTTTAATTGTTTGACAGCACTACATATTAACAGTTAAAATGGTGAGCTTGTTAACAAAGAACTACTTATTTATCTACAGTAGCAGATATGAAGCAACATTAGCATTTAATCATGTCATGTTTCTGTCCACCTGACGAATAAATCCCTTTTCTTTCCTTCCTATGCTCTGCTCATTAGAGCTGTGAGACTGAACCAAGACAGTAAAACTGTAGGCCATAAAACCAAAAAAATGAGCTACTCTCTATCAGTGGGTTTCTATGTGCTTCAACTTTCACATTACACATAATAATTTCATCCATTGTTAACATAAAAAACTCATTATATAGCAGCCTTGATAATTAATATATGAATTATAGCAGCATTAAAGATGTACTTCTCTACAAGTAAGTGCAAACCTCAGCGATAGTGGATGGATTTTATAGTTGTTCCTAGTGCAGTGGAGTAAATGTTATAAATGTAGTTATTCCACAACATCTTAACCCTTGTGTTTTTAAACCCGCGTTTTAAATTTTTGTTTCATATCAGAAAATATTGGACGTAGAAATAAGCGCTGAAAATGTGTAGAAGAAAAATTTAAAACGTTGGAAAAAGCAAAAACAAATTGTGAAAAAAAGGCGTCACAAATGTCAGAAAAAAAGTGTTTTTTTCAAGGTTGAAGGGAAGACAACACAAGGGTTAATAATATCAAACTGCCTGTCAGGATGCAAATGGTTACTCATTTCATAGTAAAAGACGTCCAATTCATTTCTTTGCATGTTAATTGTTTTCCGAACAACTGTGTCACGATTGAAGACTGGAGAGGAGGCTTTTAAAGTGCACAATTTGTGTATTTATTAACAAAACGACACCAAAACGTACTCAAACCAAAATACAAAAAAAAAAATATTAAACTGAGGCAAAATAACAGCAAACAAACAAAACGGCAACCTCACAGCTAGCTGCCAAATCTCTTCTTTCTTCTCCTGAGGCCTTGTTTAACTCAGCCTCCCCTTATTGGACCCTACCTGCATAAGTGGTTATAGGGTGAGCTAACCTGAGCAGGCAACATTAACACTTAGTTTCTCAAAACATCATTACAATTAGATAGATCAGTTACTGCTGACTGCAGATTGTTACGTCCCGGTGTTGGAATCCTCTACAGTGAAATACAGTCACACTTTACACCGTTTAGCGTTAGCTGTCAGCATTGTAACCGTGTTTAATCCAGCTACTAGCTAGCGGTAGGCTAACGTTAGCTGCTGTTGAGTATAGTGTTAACTAGCGCCACGTGCAGCTGTACCTGTAACGTGTGTTTCAGAGCATCAGAGAGAAGTGCAGGCATATCAGTGGTACCAGAATGAGGCATCGAAATCCGCAATGCTATTCCTGCAGCAGCAGGATGTGTTACGAGGAAGTACGGCAAAATAATAGCCTGTTAGGCACGGCGCAAAGCCGAGTGAAGTGAAAATAAATTAATAAATGGCGGCATGCGATTAATACAATAAAAAAAAAAATTAACGCATTATGCTCGGCCCTTAATTGCATTGCGATTAACGCGTTAATGCTGACAGCCCTACTATTTATACATATGTGCACCCAAAACAATAGGCACCCCAAATATTATAAAAATGTAATTTACTGCAGAACTATCGTACCTATTGTTCTACACCTTAGGATTGCCCAGCCCCTCCCTACAGAAAGGACCTAATGAGGCAAACCTGTATACACTCTCCCTGATGAAGCTGGTGAGCAGCTGATCTATCCCCCACATCACAGGCAGAACCATAGCAAAACACCATGAACCCATAAAACCTGCTGAACAGGCCTATGTCAAATAATAAAGTAACAAACAAACAATAACCTACAACATTACACTGAAATTAAGGATTAAGCAGACACCAAACATCACAATCATTTTGGGAACAGGGCCTAGTGAAAAGGGAGAAAGGAAGCCTTTTCACAAACTCTGTAAAAAGAAAAGACAAATAATTTCACTGGCAGAGCAAAACAACCGTGGAAATACCCTAAAATGAGATACCTAATTGGTGTTTTTATTTCATTTCCTGTATTTGGTTTTTACACATTCTTGTTAACAACAGCCCTGTCTTGTTGCATGGCAACGCATACACACCCAAGAATCACAGCCCCAAAGACTTGGAACAATATTATTTCCCATTTCGACTTAACAAAAGCAAATGTAAATCTAAGTCGTTGGCCTCCACAAGAGCAGAAAATCCCAGAGTCCATCAGTTGTGTTTTTTTTTTTTTTTTCCTTTGACAGAGAAGCAGATCCCAGCTGGTACTGCAAAGTTACATAAATGCTGAATGCAAAGTAGCTCCTAAGCTTGAATGTTGGCAGCGCTGTTGACGGGGAAAGATTGTACTGTATGCATATTGTCAGTGTTTGTCGGTTGAAACCAGCACCAGAGTGAATTTTCTCCTTAAGTAGAAGAGAATCTGTGAAATCAGTTTCAGTCAGAGAAGCCACACTTGAGAATAGCCTCTTAATAGACAAAGATAACAGATTTATAACAAGATGTATGCTCTTTGCCTACAAGGCGGCATTTTTTCACTTAATAAATACTGTGCATCCACTGTGGTGTGGGATATGGACACAAGCACCCAGAAGGCATCTGGTTATCAGAAATAACATCAGCATTAGTGTATATTAAGTTGTGTTAAAAGGATTAGGGTAGCACTGCATATTACGGTACGGTAATAAGATGGTAATAGTGGGGTAACAATGTGATAATAAAGAGGAAATATATAGGTAATAACATGTAATTACCAAAGTAATAACTGGGTAATACATCACAGTAATAAGATTTAGTATTTAGTAATACTGGGGTAATAAGGTGATAAGAAGGTAACATGTAATAACATGCAATTACCAATGTAATAAGTAGGAAAGGGTTCGATAATAACCATATGTATATCTGGTTAATATAGTTCTATTAATATTGTAATAACATGGTAATAATGCGGTAATATATGTTGATGTTTTCACAGTATTATAGGCTACTATCAGCGCAATACCTTCCAAATTAGATAAAACTTCTTGGAGTTTAAAATTGGTAATTACCATATTATAATGCTGAAATTCATCCATCCTTCATGTTCCAAACATTTCACTTTTGTTTCAAGGTAATACTTTACAAATGATATGTTTAATCTTTTGACTTCTTACCTGGAAACACATCTGGTAGTTTCTGCGTAATAACCATGAATCAGTGCCGCAAAATGCAAAACTGCCTGTTTCTATTGTATTACATGGTAATATTAGAATAACAGAGGTGTAGCGATTACCTGGAAATGCTTCTGGTAGTTTCTGTGTAACAACCATGAATCAGTACCGCAAAATGCAAAACTGCCTGTTTCTGTTGTATTACATGGTAATATTAGAATAACAGAGGTGTAGAGATTACATGGAAATGCTTCTGGTAGTTTCTGTGTAAAAACCATGAATCAGTGCCACAAAATCCAAAACTGCCTTTTTCTATTTTATTACATGGTAATATTAGAATAACAGAGGTGTAGAGATTACCTGGAAATGCTTCTGGTAGTTTCTGTGTAATAACCATGAATCAGTGCCACAAAATCTAAAACTGCCTTTTTCTATTTTATTACATGGTAATATTAGAATAACAGAGGTGCAGAGATTACCTTGAAATACTTCTGGTAGTTTCCAGGTAATCTCTGCACCTCTGTTATTCTAATATTACCATGTAATACAATAGAAACAAGCAGTTTTGCATTTTGCGGCACTGATTCATAGTTTTTACGCAGAAACTACCAGATGTGTTTCCAGGTAAGAAGTCAAAAGATTAAACATATCATTTGTAAAGTATTACCTTGAAACAAAAGTGAAATGTTTGGAACATGAAGGGTGGATGAATTTCAGTATTATAATATGGTAATTACCAATTTTAAACTCCAAGAAGTTTTATCTAATTTGGAAGGTATTGCGCTGGTAGTAGCCTAAAATACTGTGAAAACATCAACATATATTACCGCATTATTACCATGTTATTACAATATTAATAGAACTATATTGCCATTACCCAGATATACATATGGTTATTATCGAACCCTTTCCTACTTATTACATTGGTAATTGCATGTTATTACATGTTACCTTCTTATCACCTTATTACCCCAGTATTACATCTTATTACTGTGATGTATTACCCAGTTATTACTTTGTTAATTACATGTTATTACCTATATATTACCTCTTTATTATCACATTGTTACCCCACTATTACCATCTTATTACCGTACCGTAATATGCAGTGATACCAGGATTAGTCAATGTATCAGTTAATCGTTTTTCTTAGACTTTCTCTAAGAAAACTTTCTCCCCTTGTAAATCTCACTTTTGTAAATCTCACTTTTGTGACATTTTACAGTTTTAACAAAAATAACACCCTATTAAAGGTGCAGTAGGTAAGACTTATAAAACTAACTTCCTGTCATATTTGCTGAAACTGACCCTGTGTTCCAGTAGAACTACATGAAGCAGGTAATTAAAAAAAGAAATCTGACTCCTCTGGCACTACCTACAGCCTGTAGTGCGATTTGCAAAAATCCACCACTCCCTGTTCAGATGCACCAATCAGGGCCGGGGGGTGTCTAACTGTGTGTCAATCACTGCTCATGCACACGCATTCATTCTCCCTTGTGGGGGGAGGGGCTTAGGATAATGTTTTGGGCTTTAGCAGAAGGAGAGAGGGACTGAGAAGTTGTTGATGTTCAAACGTTTTGGCTAAGTCCTGGATCTTCCCAATCCTACCTACAGCACCTTTTATTTAGCATAAACTGAACCAATTCCAATGAAAGTCCTGTGTTCTTGACTGTCAATGCAGCTCTACACCAAAGCTCCATAAATGAGCTTTACAGTTCTTACAGTTCCCACAGATTTCATGCTATGAAACTTTGCTTCTACAGTTTCCTTCTCAGCCATTTTGCCATGAAACAAGTCGAGCAGTGATTCTCTGAATTCAAATGACTGAACTGAAATAATGTCCTCTGTAGTGAAATCATTCAACTTTGTTTATTCTCTCCCTCTGTTCTGCTCTGATATTAAACAGGGAGGACGCTCCGCCTCCTGAGAGCCGCCCAGTCAGTCGCGGTACGAGCCGGAGCGCCAGTCAGCACCCACAGGTTACTTACTGCCAGGTTGGCAGGACCGACATAAGCTTTTTGAAAGACGGACGCACATACATTCCCTCCAGCAACAGCCATGGACACACAGCGGCCAAATACACAGCAGTCGAATATGATAGCAAGTACGGATATGCAGTGTGACGATCAACAGCAGCGCTGAACTGAGAATGATTTTGCTTTCATTGTAATGTTTCAAAAGACGCTTCAGGGCAGATCAGACACTTGAAACTTAAAATCTGGAGCAGCAGGAGTCTTGAATAGAGTCTAATGAATTCATAGCTGTGCCATGTGATGATTTTTTAAAACATTTTTCATGTTAATAACTTCTTAGTCAACAAGATAATGTAGCATTAGCATGTCATTCAACATGCAGGTGAATGTTGCTCGATGGTGTTTTAAGCCCCCAACGTCTCCTTCCAGGCAGTGCTGCGACCGTTGACTTCAAGGCACCTAACCCTAACCATTGCCTAATCCTAGTGCCTTCCAGGCAGCGCTGCCTGGAAGGAGACGTTGGGGGCTTAAAACACCGATAAACGTGAATGTCACTGTCTTTAAACAATCTTAAAAATGTATAAATGTAGACAAATAAGACTTTTTTTCTGGAAGTTCTTATTTTCTGTTTTAACTACACACAAATAAACGGTTTTCTAAGATTTTCAATGTTTCTTTTATCATTTGCTATCAGCGCTGTCACCTATTTGACTCCGGGGTGGACCATTTTCAATGTATGCCTTCTGCGACCCAACCCTTACGGGTGGTCTGAGGAGTATTCCTCCAAGGAGAAATATTTTGAAACTGAACAGCTAAACTGTAAGAACATTTGAAAGCATTTTGAAACAAAAATCCTAGATCAATGGTTCTCAAAAATGTTTATGACTGAGTGCTATTTTAGGTAGCCAGCATATGATTGCGGGCTGCACAGCAAAAGTGCAAACACTGACTTTTTTATGACATTTATGGCATACTTGTTTGTATTTCTTTAAAAAATTAATAACTGACCTGCTGCAGAGCTAAGCCCCGGATGCAGAGATGGTGCCCTTGCATAAAAGATAGAAAGGGGAGGGACGATGTCAGTGCTGTACACCACCTCCTCTTCCCAGATGCTGAGCACAGACACTACTGCTCTTGCAACTGCTGATTTCAAACCTAGTCTATATCCACGAAGTTCCACTTACGGGATTGCTCCGTTGCCGCCGGATTTTCCGCCGGATGTCCGTTACCTTCTGCTTTTTTTGTGATGGAATTTTACTTTGCTGTGTGGACTAGCCAGACCCTCCTCCGCAGCGCAGTGGAGGAAGGTCTGGCAATGTGAGACTAAGCAATACCAAAATAAAACATCTGTGGGAAAAGCCAGAAAAAAACAGGATGGTATTTCACAGGCTCAAATGATCTGCTTCCCTTCTATGTTGACACACCTGTCAAAAGGGAGGTGGGGGGGGGGGGGGGTTGTTGGCATGTTGAGAAAAGGAAACCAGAATACACTAAAGGCTTCTCAATTTTCAAAAGAAATATTGTTGTAAAAGTAATCTGTGCAAAATCATGTTGCAATGTTAGCAGTAGCGAGGAAATAAAATACTGTTTTATGGGTCAAAGCCTTCCCAACACCAAAATGGTTGCTATTGCTGTAGCAAAGGTGTTGACAAGATAATCATTTCCAGAATTGGAATTCTAGAAAAAAATGGTAGTGATAAGAGCATACATTTGATTTAAAACAAAGCATTCATTTTTGAATATTACACAACCACACACACCTACAGAGTGGAAGGGCGGTAGAGAGAGAAAATCAAAAACAAAACAAACTGACCAAATGTGCTGATACAGGACTGAGCTGGACAAAGGCTCTCCCCCAAGTGTTTGCACAAAAGAGAGCACACATCAGATCCAGAAATAATCTAATGGCTTTTTTAAATTCTATTTGGCAGACCTATGAACACAGGTGTTGTTGGACCAGCTAAAAGACAGCTCCCTGGCCCAGAGGAATGTACTGATGAAATGTTGAGATATTGTGCAACTTGCCAGGCAACCTCCAACCAGGGGACTGAGTGGTGATAAAGGACTTCAGGAGAAAGCGTTGAAACCAGACAAGGTTGCAAGGACCTAGAGCTGGGCGATATGGAGAAAATCAAATATCACAATATTTTCGACCAAATACATCTATGTCGATACTGCGCGATTGCATAAGGTTGAGTATTGGTGCTTTCACAAAAAAATTAACACAATGAGAGTTTTGATAAATAATTACCAATAATGTTGATACAATGACTAAGTCGGTAAAGGCAAATAATAGAACAACTATTAAGTCTGGTAATTTCAGAAAGTTGCATCATTTCATAATCAGCCTTTATTACCAGGAAAAGACAACACTGGTGTCATATCACAATGTCCAAAAATTAAGAGGGAGAGTCATAGAGGGAGCCATGTGGATGCACGTCAGCCACTGCAAAAATGCGACGGCACTTGAGATGGAGGCCCAGAGAGAGTCCCACACTGCACACAGACGAAGACAGTGCTGTGTGAGGTTAAGGACACCTATCAGAGCCAACGGAGGCCAAATGTCAGAGAAATGACAACTTCTCACCTGCAGGTCATTTGTGACAAAGACAACTCTAAAAAAGAGCCTGCATTGTCTCCTACTAGAACTGATTGTCTCAGACAAGTAGGACAGGAGAAATCCAATCTTTTGGGACAGTTTTCACAGGAACGATTTGAGAAAGATTTCAGAAGACTATCTTTGAATAGACTTGAATGTGACATGCTCAAAAGACGGTATGCAATCTCTGCAAAGTTCCTTGTGAAACTGGTGATTCGAGAACTCTGTGACAGTGAACAAGGAAAATTTAGAGTGTATTTAAAAAATAAAAAACACTGATAGCACTGCATATTACGGTACGGTAATAAGATGGTAATAGTGGGGTAACAATGTGATAATAAAGAGGAAATATATAGGTAATAACATGTAATTTCCAAAGTAATAACTGGGTAATACATCACAGTAATAAGATGTAATACTGGGGTAATAAGGTGATAAGAAGGTAACATGTAATAACATGCAATTACCAATGTAATAAGTAGGAAAGGGTTCAATAAAAAACATATGTATATCTGGATAATGGTAATATAGTTATATTAATATTGTAATAACATGGTAATAATGGGGTAATATATGTTGATGTTTTCACAGTATTATAAGCTACTATCTGCGCATTACCTTCCAAATTAGATAAAACTTCTTGGAATTTAAAATTGGTAATATTATATTATAATGCTGAAATTCATCCACCCTTCATTTTCCAAACATTTCACTTTTCTTTCAAGGTAATACTTTACAAATGATATGTTTAATCTTGTGACTTCTTACCTGGAAACACATCTGGTAGTTTCTGCATAATAACCATGAATCAGTGCCGCAAAATGCAAAACTGCTTGTTTCTATTGTATTACATGGTAATATTAGAATAAAAGAGGTGTAGAGATTACCTGGAAATGCTTCTGGTAGTTTCTGTGTAATTTCCATGAATCAGTGCCGCAAAATGCAAAACTGCCTGTTTCTATTGTATTACATGGTAATATTAGAATAAACAAATCATCCATGATTCATGGTTGTTACACAGAAACTACCAGAAGCATTTCCAGGTAATCTCTGCACATTTGGATGATTTGTTTAATCTAATATTACCATGTAATAAAATAGAAACAGGCAGGTTTGCATGATGCACCACTGATTCATGGTTGTTACACAGAAACTACCAAAAGCATTTCCAGGTAATCTCTACACCTCTGTTATTCTAATATTACCATGTAATACAATAGAAACAGGCAGGTTTGCATGATGCACCACTGATTCATGGTTAATACATAGAAACTACCAAAATCATTTCCAGGTAATCTCTACACCTCTGTTATTCTAATATTACCATGTAATACAACAGAAACAGGCAGTTTTGCATTTTGCGGCACTGATTCATGGAAATTACACAGAAACTACCAGAAGCATTTCCAGGTAATCTCTACACCTCTGTTATTCTAATATTACCATGTAATACAATAGAAACAGGCAGGTTTGCATGATGCACCACTGATTCATGGTTAATACACAGAAACTACCAAAATCATTTCCAGGTAATGTCTACACCTCTGTTATTCTAATATTACCATGTAATAAAACAGAAACAGGCAGTTTTGCATTTTGCGGCACTGATTCATGGAAATTACACAGAAACTACCATAAGCATTTCCAGGTAATCTCTACACATCTGTTATTCTAATATTACCATGTAATACAATAGAAACAGGCAGTTTTGCATTTTGCAGCACTGATTCATGGTTACTACACAGAAACTACCAGATGTTTTTCCAGGTAAGAAGTCACAAGATTAAACATATAATTTGTAAAGTATTACCTTGAAACAAAAGCGAAACGTTTAGAATATAAAGGTTGGATGAATTACGTAATTACCAATTTGAAATTCCAAGAAGTTTTATCTAATTTGGAAGGTATTATGCTGATAGTAGCCTATAATACTGTGAAAACATATATTACCCCATTATTACCATGTTATTACAATATTAATATAACTATATTACCATTAACCAGATATACATATGTTTTTTATTGAACCCTTTCCTACTTATTACATTGGTAATTGCATGTTATTACATCTGTTACCTTCTTATCACCTTATTACCCCAGTATTACATCTTATTACTGTAATGTATTACCCAGTTATTACTTTGGAAATTACATGTTATTACCTATATATTACCTCTTTATTATCACAATGTTACCCCACTATTACCATCTTATTACCGTACTGTAATATGCAGTGCTACCAACACACTATTTCTGCTAAGAGGGTTAATTTAGAACATACCATGGTTGAACATAAAAGCCCACGCATTCACAAAAGGCACACATCCCAATCACATCCCAATCAACAATCATAAGAGACATTATCCCCGATCACTGGAAAATCAAAACATGGACTCCATGCCACCAAAGACAGCATTTTGCAATATAACTTTTGAGAACAGAACATAATGAAAATGATGATGTTTTGGTTTGAACTATGCATAAAGGTGTTTTCATTTT
Source organism: Sander lucioperca (assembly GCF_008315115.2). NCBI lineage: Eukaryota > Metazoa > Chordata > Actinopteri > Perciformes > Percidae > Sander > Sander lucioperca. Next base: position 24,168,666 of record NC_050186.1, on the reverse strand, counting down.
ACTATACATTCTTTGATAAGATGTGATGTTTTTTTTAAAGACTATTCTACATTACTGTGTTTCAAGTGAATGGAAATTAATTCAGATATTGTGATTTATTGACACGGATTGTAAATACTATTTTTTTATGGATCAATTTTATTATTTGTAACCATGTATGTAACATACAATATTGGTCACCTTGCTTTGTTTATTCATGCTTTAAATAGAAGTCAGAGTATCTCAGGAGATTTTTTTTCCATCTCCAGCCTTTGAGGGTTTTTCCTCTTGTGGCACTGATAGAGTAGTTAGACTCTGTGGTCTTTCACCCTCTTGTCAGTTGGGAGAAGGAAGGTTTGGCCCATGAACCTGTGATGTCTGTCAGGACTTTGTCAGGAGACTTCCCTTCTTCCGAGGATCCTTTAAACCTGACCAATTGTAGGGTTGGACAGAGCCCACAGGACACAGGGTAGAAAATTGAAGGTCCCAAAACTAGCATGAAATGCTAGTAAGTGGGTAGTGTATTGGCAGGTTTTACCTTACCCACTGATGTTATTCAACCTCTGCTTCTGTGTGAAAGTGTTTAACTGCTGCTTGCCAGCAAGTGTTATGTGAAGCAAGGTTCTTGGATTGAGCCTTCAACTCCTGATTCTTTCTCAGGTGACAGGCAGAGAGATATTCTCGAGACATACGGTTGTGAATCTACAGACGAAACACTGTTTATTAAAAGATACCTGCTAAAGATGAGAATAAGGGATGAGTTATGACCCATGTAACTTAATGTACAAATAAAAATGGAATACTCGTACAGTCATCTCTTTCCAGCCTTACAAGCTGGGGAATCTGCATTTGCAAATCTAGTTAATTTATTGCAATAAATCTCAGATTGCTCTTTGTGAATTCATATCTGTTAAGAAGAAAGTTTACACAACACATTCTATATTATGAGTTTTTGATGCATTTTAGACATACTGTACTATATTTTGTATGACATAATATACAGACTATTTTGACTTTTATAATGTCATGTTGGGATATATTTTATATTTGACTATTTTATTATTACACACTACTTTTTATGACATTTTTATTAAGGACTATACTATGACGTTTTGAATGTCATTTTTGATGAGATATTAAATTATGTTTTTTATGGCATACTATGCAAATATTATACATTTTTCATACTATGACGTTATTATGACATACTTCACTATGATTTTTTTATGACATTCTAATGACAGTGCAGGAGGACCGTTTATGATTTTTATAACATACTATGACTTTTTTTCGACATAGTATGATGTGACTTTTTTTTATGACAATTTATCGACATGCTATGCTATGACATAGTATACTATGACTTTCATCGATATGCTATACCAGAAGTCAGCAAACCTAGCCACGCGTGCCATCATTGGCATGCTGAACTCAACCAATGGCACAATGGCAAAACGTTTTGGAAGTGTTTCAATCTGCATGCCAAATTACCTCTTTCACAGCTGTTCGCAGGAGCACAGCCTGTTATTCATGGTAGGTTTTTAGACAAACTATACTATAACTATAATCAACATACCATTCTATGACTTTTTAATGACTTTGACATACTAGTATGACTTTTTTCTCCATACTATGACTTTGTTCAACATACAACCTTACAACCTTTTTTTGACATTTTTTGAGATACTACACTATGACTTTAATGACTTTTTTTCACATACTTTACTATGACTTTATAATAAACTATAATATGACTTTTTATCACTTTTTTCTGCTTGTTTCGACATGCTATACAATGACTTTTTTGTCACTTTTTTCGACATGCTGTGATGAAAAGTCATGGTATAGTATGTCAAAAAAGTGATAAAAAAAAGTCTTAGTATAGTATGTCGAAAAAAGTGAAAAAAAAGTCATAGGATAGCATGTCGAAAGAGGCATAGTATAGTATGTCGCAAAATTGATAAAAAAAAGTCATAGTATAGTAGGTCGAAAAAAGTGATAAAAATATGGTATAGCATGTCAAAAAAGGCATGGAATAAAATGTTGAAAAAAGTGATAGAAAAGTCACAGTATAGCATGTCGAAAGAGGCATAGTATAGTATGTCGAGAAAAGTAAAAAAAAGTCAGTATATAGCATGTGGAAAAAGGCATAGTAAAGTATGTCGAAAAAAGTGATAAAAAAGTCATAGTATAGTATGTCGAAAAAGTGATAAAAAAGTCATAATATAGTATGTCGAAAAAAGTGATAAAAGAGTCATAGTATAGTATGTCAAAAAAGAGATTAAAAAGTCACAGTATAGTATGTCAAAAAAAGTGATAAAATTCATAGTATAGTAAGTTGAAAAAAGTGATAGAAAATTCATAGTATAGCATGTCAAAAAAGGTATTTTATAGTATGTTGAAAAAAAATTGACAAAAAAGTCATAGTATAGTATGTCGAAAAAAGTGATAAAAAAGTCATTGTATAGCATGTCGAAAGAGGCATAGTATAGTATGTCGCAAAATTGATAAAAAAAAGTCATAGTATAGTAGGTCGAAAAATTGACAAAACAGTCATAGTATAGTATGTTGAAAAAAGTGATAAAAATGTCATGGTATAGCATGTCGAAAAAGGCATAGAATAAAATGTTGAAAAAAGTGATAGAAAAGTCACAGTATAGCATGGCGAAAGAGGCATAGTATAGTATGTAGAAAAAAGTGATAAAAATGTCATGGTATAGCATGTCGAAAAAGGCATAGAATAAAATGTTGAAAAAAGTGATAGAAAAGTCACAGTATAGCATGTCGAAAGAGGCATAGTATAGTATGTCAAAACAGTGATAAAAAAAAGTCATAGTATAGTATGTCGAAAAAAAGGGATAAAAGAGTCATAGTATAGTATGTCAAAAAAGTCATAGTATAAAATGTCGAAAAAAGTGATAAAAGAGTCATAGTATAGCATATCGGAAAAGGCATAATATAGTATGTAGAAAAAAGTAGAAAAAAGTCAAAGTATAGTATAGCATGTAGAAAAAGTGATAAAAAAATCATAGTATAGGATGTCGAAAGAGTCATAGTATAGTATGTCGAAAAAGTGATAAAAAAGTCATAGTATAGTACGTCGAAAAAAGTGGTAAAGAGTCATAGGATAGCATGTCGAAAAAAGTGATAAAAGAGTCATAGTATAGTATGTCAAAAAAGTGATAAAAGAGTCATAATATAGCATGTCGGAAAAGCCATAATATAGTATGTCGAAAAAAGTGATTAAAAAGTCATAGTTTAGCATGTCGAAAGAGGCATAGTATAGTATGTAGAAAGAAGTGATTAAAAAGTCATAGTATAGTATGTCGAAAAAAGTGATAAAATAGTCAATGTATAGGATGTCGAAAGAGTCATAGTATAGTATGTCGAAAAAGTGATAAAAAAGTCATAGTATAGTACGTCGAAAAAAGTGGTAAAGAGTCATAATATAGCATGTCGGAAAAGCCATAATATAGTATGTCGAAAAAAGTGATTAAAAAGTCATAGTTTAGCATGTCGAAAGAGGCATAGTATAGTATGTAGAAAGAAGTGATTAAAAAGTCATAGTATAGTATGTCGAAAAAAGTGATAAAATAGTCAATGTATAGCATGTCGAAAGAGGCATAGTATAGTATGTTGAAAAAAGTAGAAAAAGTCAAAGTATAGTATAGCTGTAGAAAAGGTGATAAAAAAAGTCATAGTATAGTATGTCGAAAAAAGTGATAAAAATGTCATGGTATACCATGACATTTTCATCACTTTTTTCGACATGCTATAGCATGTCGAAAAAGGCATAGAATAAAATGTTGAAAAAAGTGATAGAAAAGTCACAGTATAGCATGTCGAAAGAGGCATAGTATAGTATGTCGAGAAAAGTAAAAAAAAGTCATAGTATATAGCATGTGGAAAAAGGCATAGTAAAGTATGTCGAAAAAAGTGATAAAAAAGTCATAGTATAGTATGTCGAAAAAGTGATAAAAAAGTCATAATATAGTATGTCGAAAAAAGTGATAAAAGAGTCTTAGTATAGTATGTCAAAAAAGAGATTAAAAAGTCACAGTATAGTATGTCAAAAAAAGTGATAAAATTCATAGTATAGTAAGTTGAAAAAAAGTGATAGAAAATTCATAGTATAGCATGTCAAAAAAGGTATTTTATAGTATGTTGAAAAAAAATTGACAAAAAAGTCATAGTATAGTATGTCGAAAAAAGTGATAAAAAAGTCATTGTATAGCATGTCGAAAGAGGCATAGTATAGTATGTCGCAAAATTGACAAAACAGTCATAGTATAGTATGTAGAAAAAAGTGATAAAAATGTCATGGTATAGCATGTCGAAAAGGGCATAGAATAAAATGTTGAAAAAAGTGATAGAAAAGTCACAGTATAGCATGTCGAAAGAGGCATAGTATAGTATGTCAAAACAGTGATAAAAAAAAGTCATAGTATAGTATGTCGAAAAAAAGGGATAAAAGAGTCATAGTATAGTATGTCAAAAAAGTCATAGTATAAAATGTCGAAAAAAGTGATAAAAGAGTCATAGTATAGCATATTGGAAAAGGCATAATATAGTATGTAGAAAAAAGTAGAAAAAAGTCAAAGTATAGTAAAGCATGCAGAAAAAGTGATAAAAAAATCATAGTATAGGATGTCGAAAGAGTCATAGTATAGTATGTCGAAAAAGTGATAAAAAAGTCATACTATAGTACGTCAAAAAAGTCATAGTATAAAATGTCGAAAAAAGTGATAAAAGAGTCATAGTATAGCATATCGGAAAAGGCATAATATAGTATGTAGAAAAAAGTAGAAAAAAGTCAAAGTATAGTATAGCATGTAGAAAAAGTGATAAAAAAATCATAGTATAGGATGTCGAAAGAGTCATAGTATAGTATGTCGAAAAAGTGATAAAAAAGTCATAGTATAGTACGTCGAAAAAAGTGGTAAAGAGTCATAGGATAGCATGTCGAAAAAAGTGATAAAAGAGTCATAGTATAGTATGTCAAAAAAGTGATAAAAGAGTCATAATATAGCATGTCGGAAAAGCCATAATATAGTATGTCGAAAAAAGTGATTAAAAAGTCATAGTTTAGCATGTCGAAAGAGGGATAGTATAGTATGTAGAAAGAAGTGATTAAAAAGTCATAGTATAGTATGTCGAAAAAAGTGATAAAATAGTCAATGTATAGGATGTCGAAAGAGTCATAGTATAGTATGTCGAAAAAGTGATAAAAAAGTCATAGTATAGTACGTCGAAAAAAGTGGTAAAGAGTCATAATATAGCATGTCGGAAAAACCATAATATAGTATGTCGAAAAAAGTGATTAAAAAGTCATAGTTTAGCATGTCGAAAGAGGCATAGTATAGTATTTAGAAAGAAGTGATTAAAAAGTCATAGTATAGTATGTCGAAAAAAGTGATAAAATAGTCAATGTATAGCATGTCGAAAGAGGCATAGTATAGTATGTTGAAAAAAGTAGAAAAAGTCAAAGTATAGTATAGCTGTAGAAAAAGTGATAATAAAGTCATAGTATAGTATGTCGAAAAAAGTGATAAAAGAGTAATAGTATAGTATGTCAAAAAAGTGATCAAAAAGTCATAGTATAGTATGTCGACAGAGCTATAGTATAGTATGTCGAAAAAGTGATGAAAAAGTCATAGTATAGTATGTCAAAAAAAGAGTCATAATATAGTATGTCGAAAAAAGTGATAAGAAAGTCATAGTATAGTATGTCGAAAAACGAGTCATAGTATAGTATGTTGAAAAAAGTGATAAAAGAGTCATAGTATAGTATGTAGAAAAAGTGAAAAAATAGTCATAGTATAGTATGTCCAACAAAGTGATAAAAGAGTCATAGTATAGCTTGTCGTAAAAGGCATAATATAGTATGCTGAAAAAAGTGATTAAAAAGTCATAGTATAGTATGTCGAAAAAAGTGATAAAAGAGTCATAGTATAGTATATCGAAAAAGGGATAAAAGACTCATAGTATAGCATGTCGAATAAGTGATAATGAAGTCATAGTATAATATGTCGAAAAAAGTGAGAAAATAGTCATAGTATAGCATGTTGAAAAAAGTGATAAAGAGTCATAGTATAGCATGTCGAAAAAAGTGAGAAAATAGTCATAGTATAGCATGTTGAAAAAAGTGATAAAGAGTCATAGTATAGCATGTCGAAAAAAGTGATGTAAGAGTCATAGTATAGTATGTCGAAAAAGTGCTAATGAAGTCATAGTATAGTATGTCGAAAAAAGTGAGAAAATAGTCATAGTATAGCATGTTGAAAAAAGTGATAAAGAGTCATAGTATAGCATGTCGAAAAAGTGATAATAAAGTCATAGTATAGTATGTCGAAAAAAGTGAGAAAATAGTAATAGTATAGCAAGTTGAAAAAAGTGATAAAGATTCAAAGTATAGCATGTCGAAAAAAGTGATAAGAGTCATAGTATAGTATGTCGAAAAAGTGATAAAATAGTCATAGTATAGTATGTCCAACCTAGTTATAAAAGAGTCATAGTACAGTATGTCGAAAAAAGTGATAAAAAAGTCATAGTATAGTATGTCGAAAAAATGATAAAATAGTCATAGTATAGTATGTCCAACAAAGTGATAAAAGAGTCATAGTATAGCATGTCGAAAAAGTGATAATAAAATGATAGTATAGTATGTTGAAAAAAGTGAGAAAATAGTCATAGTATAGTATGTCGAAAAAAGTGAGAAAATAGTCACAGTATAGCATGTTGAAAAAAGTGATAAAGAGTCATAGTATAGCATGTAGAAAAAAGTGATGTAAGAGTCATAGTATAGTATGTCAAAAAAGTGATAATGAAGTCATAGTATAGTATGTCAAAAAAAGGGATAAAAGAGTCATAGTATAGCATGTCGAAAAAGTGTTAATAAAGTCATAGTATAGTATGTCGAAAAAAGTGATAAAGAGTCATAGTATAGCATGTCGAAAAAGTGATAATAAAGTCATAGTATAGTATGTCGGAAAAAGTGTGAAAATAGTCATAGTATAACATGTTGAAAAAAGTGATAAAGAGTCATAGTATAGCATGTCGAAAAAGTGATAATGAAGTCATAGTATAGTATGTCGAAAAAAGGGATAAAAGAGTCATAGTATAGCATGTCGAAAAAGTGATAATAAAGTCATAGTATAGTATGTCGAAAAAAAGTGAGAAAATAGTCACAGTATAGAATGTTGAAAAAAGTGATAAAGAGTCATAGTATAGTACGTCGAAAAAAGTGAGAAAATAGTCATAGTATAGCATGTTGAAAAAAGTGATAAAGAGTCATAGTATAGCATGTCGAAAAAGTGAGAAAATAGTCATAGTATAGCATGTTGAAAAAAGTGATAAAGAGTCATAGTATAGCATGTCGAAAAAAGTGATGTAAGAGTCATAGTATAGTATGTCGAAAAAGTGCTAATGAAGTCATAGTATAGTATGTCGAAAAAAGTGAGAAAATAGTCATAGTATAGCATGTTGAAAAAAGTGATAAAGAGTCATAGTATAGCATGTCGAAAAAGTGATAATAAAGTCATAGTATAGCATGTCGAATAAGTGATAATGAAGTCATAGTATATTATGTCGAAAAAAGTGAGAAAATAGTCATAGTATAGCATGTTGAAAAAAGTGATAAAGAGTCATAGTATAGCATGTCGAAAAAAGTGAGAAAATAGTCATAGTATAGCATGTTGAAAAAAGTGATAAAGAGTCATAGTATAGCATGTCGAAAAAAGTGATGTAAGAGTCATAGTATAGTATGTCGAAAAAGTGCTAATGAAGTCATAGTATAGTATGTCGAAAAAAGTGAGAAAATAGTCATAGTATAGCATGTTGAAAAAAGTGATAAAGAGTCATAGTATAGCATGTCGAAAAAGTGATAATAAAGTCATAGTATAGTATGTCGAAAAAAGTGAGAAAATAGTAATAGTATAGCAAGTTGAAAAAAGTGATAAAGATTCAAAGTATAGCATGTCGAAAAAAGTGATAAGAGTCATAGTATAGTATGTCGAAAAAGTGATAAAATAGTCATAGTATAGTATGTCCAACCTAGTTATAAAAGAGTCATAGTACAGTATGTCGAAAAAAGTGATAAAAAAGTCATAGTATAGTATGTCGAAAAAATGATAAATAGTCATAGTATAGTATGTCCAACAAAGTGATAAAAGAGTCATAGTATAGCATGTCGAAAAAGTGATAATAAAATGATAGTATAGTATGTTGAAAAAAGTGAGAAAATAGTCATAGTATAGTATGTCGAAAAAAGTGAGAAAATAGTAACAGTATAGCATGTTGAAAAAAGTGATAAAGAGTCATAGTATAGCATGTAGAAAAAAGTGATGTAAGAGTCATAGTATAGTATGTCAAAAAAGTGATAATGAAGTCATAGTATAGTATGTCAAAAAAAGGGATAAAAGAGTCATAGTATAGCATGTCGAAAAAGTGTTAATAAAGTCATAGTATAGTATGTCGAAAAAAGTGATAAAGAGTCATAGTATAGCATGTCGAAAAAGTGATAATAAAGTCATAGTATAGTATGTCGGAAAAAGTGTGAAAATAGTCATAGTATAACATGTTGAAAAAAGTGATAAAGAGTCATAGTATAGCATGTCGAAAAAGTGATAATGAAGTCATAGTATAGTATGTCGAAAAAAGGGATAAAAGAGTCATAGTATAGCATGTCGAAAAAGTGATAATAAAGTCATAGTATAGTATGTCGAAAAAAAGTGAGAAAATAGTCACAGTATAGAATGTTGAAAAAAGTGATAAAGAGTCATAGTATAGTACGTCGAAAAAAGTGAGAAAATAGTCATAGTATAGCATGTTGAAAAAAGTGATAAAGAGTCATAGTATAGCATGTCGAAAAAAGTGAGAAAATAGTCATAGTATAGCATGTTGAAAAAAGTGATAAAGAGTCATAGTATAGCATGTCGAAAAAAGTGATGTAAGAGTCATAGTATAGTATGTCGAAAAAGTGCTAATGAAGTCATAGTATAGTATGTCGAAAAAAGTGAGAAAATAGTCATAGTATAGCATGTTGAAAAAAGTGATAAAGAGTCATAGTATAGCATGTCGAAAAAGTGATAATAAAGTCATAGTATAGTATGTCGAAAAAAGTGAGAAAATAGTAATAGTATAGCAAGTTGAAAAAAGTGATAAAGATTCAAAGTATAGCATGTCGAAAAAAGTGATAAGAGTCATAGTATAGTATGTCGAAAAAGTGATAAAATAGTCATAGTATAGTATGTCCAACCTAGTTATAAAAGAGTCATAGTATAGTATGTCGAAAAAAGTGATAAAAAAGTCATAGTATAGTATGTCGAAAAAATGATAAAATAGTCATAGTATAGTATGTCCAACAAAGTGATAAAAGAGTCATAGTATAGCATGTCGAAAAAGTGATTATAAAATGATAGTATAGTATGTTGAAAAAAGTGAGAAAATAGTCATAGTATAGTATGTCGAAAAAAGGGATAAAAGAGTCATAGTATAGCATGTCGAAAAAGTGATAATAAAGTCATAGTATAGTATGTCGAAAAAAAGTGAGAAAATAGTCACAGTATAGAATGTTGAAAAAAGTTATAAAGAGTCATAGTATAGTACGTCGAAAAAAGTGAGAAAATAGTCATAGTATAGCATGTTGAAAAAAGTGATAGAGTCATAGTATAGCATGTGGAAAAAAGTGATAAAAGAGTCATAGTATAGTATGTCGAAAAAGTGATAAAATAGTCATAGTATAGTATGTCCAACAAAGTGATAAAAGAGTCATAGTATAGCATGTCGAAAAAGTGATAATAAAATGATAGTATAGTATGTTGAAAAAAGTGAGAAAATAGTCATAGTATAGTATGTCGAAAAAAGTGAGAAAATAGTCACAGTATAGCATGTTGAAAAAAGTGATAAAGAGTCATAGTATAGCATGTAGAAAAAAGTGATGTAAGAGTCATAGTATAGCATGTCGAAAAAGTGTTAATAAAGTCATAGTATAGTATGTCGAAAAAAGTGATAAAGAGTCATAGTATAGCATGTCGAAAAAGTGATAATAAAGTCATAGCATAGTATGTCGGAAAAAGTGTGAAAATAGTCATAGTATAACATGTTGAAAAAAGTGATAAAGAGTCATAGTATAGCATGTCGAAAAAGTGATAATGAAGTCATAGTATAGTATGTCGAAAAAAAGTGAGAAAATAGTCACAGTATAGAATGTTGAAAAAAGTGATAAAGAGTCATAGTATAGTACGTCGAAAAAAGTGAGAAAATAGTCATAGTATAGCATGTTGAAAAAAGTGATAGAGTCATAGTATAGCATGTGGAAAAAAGTGATAAAAGAGTCATAGTATAGTATGTCGAAAAAGTGATAAAATAGTCATAGTATAGTATGTCCAACAAAGTGATAAAAGAGTCATAGTATAGCATGTCGAAAAAGTGATAATAAAATGATAGTATAGTATGTTGAAAAAAGTGAGAAAATAGTCATAGTATAGTATGTCGAAAAAAGTGAGAAAATAGTCACAGTATAGCATGTTGAAAAAAGTGATAAAGAGTCATAGTATAGCATGTAGAAAAAAGTGATGTAAGAGTCATAGTATAGTATGTCGAAAAAGTGATAATGAAGTCATAGTATAGTATGTCAAAAAAAGGGATAAAAGAGTCATAGTATAGCATGTCGAAAAAGTGTTAATAAAGTCATAGTATAGTATGTCGAAAAAAGTGATAAAGAGTCATAGTATAGCATGTCGAAAAAGTGATAATAAAGTCATAGCATAGTATGTCGGAAAAAGTGTGAAAATAGTCATAGTATAACATGTTGAAAAAAGTGATAAAGAGTCATAGTATAGCATGTCGAAAAAGTGATAATAAAGTCATAGTATAGTATGTCGAAAAAAAGTGAGAAAATAGTCACAGTATAGAATGTTGAAAAAAGTGATAAAAGAGTCATAGTATAGTACGTCGAAAAAAGTGAGAAAATAGTCATAGTATAGCATGTTGAAAAAGTGATAGAGTCATAGTATAGCATGTGGAAAAAGTGATAAAAAGTCATAGTATAGTATGTCGAAAAAGTGATAAAATAGTCATAGTATTGTATCTCCAACAAAGTTATAAAAGAGTCATAGTATAGTATGTCGAAAAAAGTGATAAAAAAGTCATAGTATAGTATGTCGAAAAAAGAGTCATAGTATAGTATGTCAAAAAAAGTGATAAAAGAGTCATAGTATACTATGTAGAAAAAGTGAAAAAATAGTCATAGTAAAGTATGTCCAACAAATTGATAAATGAGTCATAGTATAGCTTGTCGGAAAAGGCATAATATAGTATTTTGAAAAAAGTGATTAAAAAGTCATAGTATAGTATGTCGAAAAAAGTGATAAAAGAGTCATAGTATAGCATGTCGAAAAAGTGATAAAGTCATAGTATAGTATGTCGAAAAAAGTGAGAAAATAGTCATAGTATAGCATGTTGAAAAAAGTGATAAAGATTCAAAGTATTGCATGTCGAAAAAAGTGATAAGAGTCATAGTATAGTATGTCGAAAAAGTGATAAAATAGTCATAGTATAGTATGTCCAACAAAGTGATAAAAGAGTCATAGTATAGCATGTCGGAAAAGGCATAATATAGTATGCTGAAAAAAGTGATTAAAAAGTCATAGTATAGTATGTCGAAAAAAGTGAGAAAATAGTCACAGTATAGCATGTTGAAAAAAGTGATAAAGAGTCATAGTATAGCATGTCGAAAAAAGTGATCTAAGAGTCATAGTATAGTATGTCGAAAAAGTGATAATAAAGTCATAGTATAGTATGTTGAAAAAAGTGAGAAAATAGTCATAGTATAGTATGTCGAAAAAGTGAAAAAATAGTCATAGTATAGTATGTCGAAAATGTGAAAAAATAGTCATAGTATAGTATATCGAAAAAGTGATAATAAAGTCATAGTATAGTATGTTGAAAAAAGTGAGAAAATAGTAATAGTATAGTATGTCAAAAAAGTGAAAAAATAGTCATAGTATAGTATGTCGAAAAAGTGATAATAAAGTCATAGTATAGTATGTTGAAAAAAGTGAGAAAATAGTCATAGTATAGCATGTTGAAAAAAGTGATAAAGTCTTAGTATAGCATGTAGAAAAAGTGATAATAAAGTCATAGTATAGTATGTTGAAAAAAGTGAGAAAATATTCATAGTATAGCATGTCGAAAAAGTGATAAAAAAGTCATAGTATAGTATGTCTGACAAAGTGATAAAAGAGTCATAGTATAGTATGTCGAAAAAAGTGATAAAAGAGTCATAGTACAGTATGTCGAAAAAATTGATAAAAAAGTCATAGTATAGCATGTCGACAGAGGTATAGTATGGCATGTAGAAAAAGTGATTAAAAAGTCATAGTATAGTATTTCGAAAAAAGGGATAAAATACTCATAGTATAGCATGTCGAAAAAGTGATAATAAAGTCATAGTATAGCATGTTGAAAAAAGTGATAAAGAGTCATAGTATAGCATGTCCAACAAAGTGATAAAAGAGTCATAGTATACTATGTAGAAAAAAGTGATTAAAAAGTCATAGTATAGTATGTCGAAAAAAGTGATAAAAGAGTCATAGTGTAGTATTTCGAAAAAAGGGATAAAAGAGTCATAGAATAGCATGTCGAAAAAGTGATAAAAAAGACATAGTATAGTATGTCAAAAAAGTGATAAAGTCATAGTATAGTATGTCCAACAAAGTGATAAGAGTCATAGTATAGTATGTCGAAAAAAGTGATAAAGATTCAAAGTATAGCATGTCGAAAAAAGTGATAAGAGTCATAGTATAGTATGTCGAAAAAGTGATAAAATAGTCATAGTATAGTATGTCCAACAAAGTGATAAAAGAGTCATAGTATAGCATGTCGAAAAAGTGATAATAAAATGATAGTATAGTATGTTGAAAAAAGTGAGAAAATAGTCATAGTATAGTATGTCGAAAAAAGTGAGAAAATAGTCACAGCATAGCATGTTGAAAAAAGTGATAAAGAGTCATAGTATAGCATGTCGAAAAAAGTGATGTAAGAGTCATAGTATAGTATGTCGGAAAAAGTGTGAAAATAGTCATAGTATAACATGTTGAAAAAGTGATAAAGAGTCATAATATAGCATGTCGAAAAAGTGATAATGAAGTCATAGTATAGTATGTCGAAAAAAGGGATAAAAGAGTCATAGTATAGCATGTCGAAAAAGTGATAATAAAGTCATAGTATAGTATGTCGAAAAAAAGTGAGAAAATAGTCACAGTATAGAATGTTGAAAAAAGTGATAAAGAGTCATAGTATAGTACGTCGAAAAAAGTGAGAAAATAGTCATAGTATAGCATGTTGAAAAAAGTGATAGAGTCATAGTATAGCATGTGGAAAAAAGTGATAAAAGAGTCATTGTATAGTATGTCGAAAAAAGTGATAAAAAAGACATAGTATAGTATGTTGAAAAAAGAGTCATAGTATAGTATGTCCAACCAAGTGATAAATGAGTCATAGTATAGCTTGTCGGAAAAGGAATAATATAGTATTTTGAAAAAAGTGATTAAAAAGTCATAGTATAGTATGTCGAAAAAAGTGATAAAAGAGTCATAGTATAGCATGTCGAAAAAGTGAAAAAATAGTCATAGTATAGTATGTCGAAAATGTGAAAAAATAGTCATAGTATAGTATATCGAAAAAGTGATAATAAAGTCATAGTATAGTATGTCGAAAAAATGAAAAAATAGTCATAGTATAGTATGTCGAAAAAGTGATAATAAAGTCATAGTATAGTATGTTGAAAAAAGTGAGAAAATAGTCATAGTATAGCATGTTGAAAAAAGTGATAAAGTCTTAGTATAGCATGTAGAAAAAGTGATAATAAAGTCATAGTATAGTATGTTGAAAAAAGTGAGAAAATATTCATAGTATAGCATGTCGAAAAAGTGATAAAAAAGTCATAGTATAGTATGTCTAACAAAGTGATAAAAGAGTCATAGTATAGTATGTCGAAAAAAGTGATAAAAGAGTCATAGTACAGTATGTCGAAAAAATTGATAAAAAAGTCATAGTATAGCATGTCGACAGAGGTATAGTATAGCATGTAGAAAAAGTGATTAAAAAGTCATAGTATAGTATTTCGAAAAAAGGGATAAAATACTCATAGTATAGCATGTCGAAAAAGTGATAATAAAGTCATAGTATTGCATGTTGAAAAAAGTGATAAAGAGTCATAGTATAGCATGTCAAAAAAGTGATAATGAAGTCATAGTATACTATGTAGAAAAAAGTGATAAAAAGTCATAGTATAGTATGTCGAAAAAGTGATAAAATAGTCATAGTATAGTATGTCCAACATAGTTATAAAAGAGTCATAGTACAGTATGTCGAAAAAAGTGATAAAAGAGTCATAGTATAGCATGTCGAAAAAGTGATAATAAAATGATAGTATAGTATGTTGAAAAAAGTGAGAAAATAGTCACAGTATAGCATGTTGAAAAAAGTGATAAAGAGTCATAGTATAGCATGTCGAAAAAAGTGATGTAAGAGTCATAGTATAGTATGTCGAAAAAGTGATAATGAAGTCATAGTATAGTATGTCGAAAAAAGGGATAAAAGAGTCATAGTATAGCATGTCGAAAAAGTGATAATAAAGTCATAGTATAGTATGTCGAAAAAAGTGATAAAGAGTCATAGTATAGCATGTCGAAAAAGTGATAATAAAGTCATAGTATAGTATGTCGGAAAAAGTGTGAAAATAGTCATAGTATAACATGTTGAAAAAAGTGATAAAGAGTCATAGTATAGCATGTCGAAAAAGTGATAATGAAGTCATTGTATAGTATGTCGAAAAAAGGGATAAAAGAGTCATAGTATAGCATGTCGAAAAAGTGATAATAAAGTCATAATATACTATGTCGAAAAAAAGTGAGAAAATAGTCACAGTATAGAATGTTGAAAAAAGTGATAAAGAGTCAAAGTATAGTAAGTCGAAAAAAGTGAGAAAATAGTCATAGTATAGCATGTTGAAAAAAGTGATAGAGTCATAGTATAGCATGTGGAAAAAAGTGATAAAAGAGTCATAGTATAGTATGTCGAAAAAAGTGATAAAAAAGACATATTATAGTATGTCGAAAAAAGAGTCATAGTATAGTATGTAGAAAAAGTGAAAAAATAGTCATAGTATAGTATGTCCAACAAAGTGATAAATGAGTCATAGTATAGCTTGTCGAAAAAGGAATAATATAGTATTTTGAAAAAAGTGATTAAAAAGTCATAGTATAGTATGTCGGAAAAAAGTGATAAAAGAGTCATAGTATAGCATGTCGAAAAAGTGAAAAAATAGTCATAGTATATTATGTCGAAAATGTGAAAAAATAGTCATAGTATAGTATGTCGAAAAAGTGATAATAAAGTCATAGTATAGTATGTTGAAAAAAGTGAGAAAATATTCATAGTATAGCATGTCGAAAAAGTGATAAAAAAGTCATAGTATAGTATGTCTAACAAAGTGATAAAAGAGTCATAGTATAGCATGTCGACAGAGGTATAGTATAGCATGTAGAAAAAGTGATTAAAAAGTCATAGTATAGTATTTCGAAAAAAGGGATAAAATACTCATAGTATAGCATGTCGACAAAGTGATAATAAAGTCATAGTATAGCATGTTGAAAAAAGTGATAAAGAGTCATAGTATAGCATGTCAAAAAAGTGATAATGAAGTCATAGTATACTATGTAGAAAAAAGTGATTAAAAAGTCATAGTATAGTATGTCGAAAAAGTGATAAAATAGTCATAGTATAGTATGTCCAACATAGTTATAAAAGAGTCATAGTATAGTATGTCGAAAAAAGTGATAAAAAAGTCATAGTATAGTATGTCGAAAAAGTGATAATAAAATGATAGTATAGTATGTTGAAAAAAGTGAGAAAATAGTCATAGTATAGTATGTCGAAAAAAGTGAGAAAATAGTCACAGTATAGCATGTTGAAAAAAGTGATAAAGAGTCATAGTATAGCATGTCGAAAAAAGTGATGTAAGAGTCATAGTATAGTATGTCGAAAAAGTGATAATGAAGTCATAGTATAGTATGTCGAAAAAAGGGATAAAAGAGTCATAGTATAGCATGTCGAAAAAGTGATAATAAAGTCATAGTATAGTATGTCGAAAAAAGTGATAAAGAGTCATAGTATAGCATGTCGAAAAAGTGATAATAAAGTCATAGTATAGTATGTCGAAAAAAGTGATGAAAATAGTCATAGTATAGCATGTCGAAAAAAGTGATAAAGAGTCATAGTATAGCATGTCGAAAAAGTGATAAGAAGTCATAGTATAGTATGTCGAAAAAGGGATAAAAGACTCATAGTATAGCATGTCGAAAAAGTGATAATAAAGTCATAGTATAGTATGTCGAAAAAAGTGAGAAAGAGTCATAGTATAGAATGTCCAAAAAGTGATAAAAGTCAGAGTATAGTATGTCGAAAAAGTGAGAAAATAGTCATAGTATAGCATGTTGAAAAAAGTGATAGAGTCATAGTATAGCATGTCGAAAAAGTGATAAAAAAGTCATAGTATAGTATGTCGAAAAAAGTGATAAAAAAGTCATAATATAGTATGTCGAAAAAAGTGATAAAAGAGTCATAGTATAGTATGTCGAAAAAGTGATCAAAAAGTCATAGTATAGTATGTCGACAGAGCTATAGTTTAGTATGTAGAAATAAGTGATTAAAAAGTCATATTATAGTATGTCTAAAAAAGTGATAAAAGAGTCATAGTATAGTATGTCAAAAAAGTGATCAAAGAAAGTCATAGTATAGTATGTCGAACAGAGCTATAGTATAGTATGTCGAAAAAGTGATGAAAAAGTCATAGTATAGTATGTCGAAAAAATGAGTCATAGTATAGTATGTCGAAACAAAGTGATAAAGAGTCATAGTATAGCTTGTCGTAAAAGGCATAATATAGTATGCTGAAAAAGTGATAAAAAGTCATAGTATAGTATGTCGAAAAAAGTGATAAAAGAGTCATAGTATAGTATATCGAAAAAGTGATAAAAGAGTCATAGTATAGCATGTCGAATAAGTAGAAAAGAGTCATAGTATATTATGTCTAAAAAAGTGATAAAAAAGTCACAGTATAGCATGTCGACAAAAAGAGTCATAGTATAGTATGTCGAAAAAAGTGATTAAAAGAGTCATAGTATAGTATGTCGAAAAAGTGATAAAAATAGTCATAGTATAGCATGTCGACAAAGTGATAATAAGTCATAGTATAGCTATGTTGAAAAAGGATAATATAGTATAGCATTTGAAAAAAGTGATAAAAAGTCATAGTATAGTATGTCAAAAAGTGATAAAAGAGTCATAGTATAGTATGTCAAAAAAGTGATAAAAGAGTCATAGTATAGTATGTCGAAAAAAGTGATAAAATAGTCATAGTATAGCATGTCGACAGAGGTATAGTATAGCATGTTGAAAAAAGTGATTAAAAAGTCATAGTATAGTATGTCGAAAAAAGTGATAAAAGAGTCATATTGTAGTATTTCGAAAAAAGGGATAAAAGAGTCATAGAATAGCATGTCGAAAAAGTGAAAAAATAGTCATAGTATAGTATGTCCAACAAAGTGATAAAAGAGTCATAGTATAGCATGTCGGAAAAGGTATAATATAGTATGTCGAAAAAAATGATGTAAGAGTCATATTATAGTACGTCGAAAAAGTGATAATAAAGTCATAGTATAGCATGTCGAAAAAATTGATAAAAAAGTCATAGTATAGCATGTCGAAAAAGTGAAAAAATAGTCATAGTATAGTATGTCGAAAAAGTGATAATAAAGTCATAGTATAATATGTCTAACAAAGTGATAAAAGAGTCATAGTATAGTATGTCGAAAAAAGTGATAAAAGAGTCATAGTACAGTATGTCGAAAAAATTGATAAAAAAGTCATAGTATAGCATGTCGACAGAGGTATAGTATATTATGTCGAAAAAAGTGATAAAAGAGTCATAGTACAGTATGTCGAAAAAATTGATAAAAAAGTCATAGTATAGCATGTCGACAGAGGTATAGTATAGCATGTAGAAAAAGTGATTAAAAAGTCATAGTATACTATTTCGAAAGAAAGGGATAAAATACTCATAGTATAGCATGTCGAAAAAGTGATAATAAAGTCATAGTATAGCATGTTGAAAAAAGTGATAATAAAGTCATAGTATAGCATGTCAAAAAAGTGATAATAAAGTCATAGTATAGTATATCCAACAAAGTGATAAAAGAGTCATAGTATACTATGTAGAAAAAAGTTATTAAAAAGTCATAGTATAGTATGTCGAAAAAAGTGATAAAAGAGTCATAGTGTAGTATTTCGAAGAAAGGGATAAAAGAGTCATAGAATAGCATGTCGAAAAAGTGATAAAAAAGACATAGTATAGTATGTCAAAAAAAAGTGAGAAAATAGTCATAGCATAGCATGTTGAAAAAAGTGGTAAAGACTCATAAGTATAGCATGTTGAAAAAGTGATAATAAAGTCATAGTATAGTATGTCGAAAAAAGTGATAAAAAAGTCATAATATAGTATGTCGAAAAAAGTGATAAAAGAGTCATAGTATAGTATGTCGAAAAAGTGATCAAAAAGTCATAGTATAGTATGTCGACAGAGCTATAGTATAGTATGTAGAAATAAGTGATTAAAAAGTCATATTATAGTATGTCTAAAAAAGTGATAAAAGAGTCATAGTATAGTATGTCAAAAAAGGGATCAAAAAGTCATAGTATAGTATGTCGACAGAGCTATAGTATAGTATGTCGAAAAAGTGATGAAAAAGTCATAGTATAGTATGTCGAAAAAAGAGTCATAGTATAGTATGTCCAACAAAGTGATAAAAGAGTCATAGTATAGCTTGTCGTAAAAGGCATAATATAGTATGCTGAAAAAAGTGATTAAAAAGTCATAGTATAGTATGTCGAAAAAAGTGATAAAAGAGTCATAGTATAGTATATCGAAAAAGGGATAAAAGAGTCATAGTATAGCATGTCGAATAAGTGATAATGAAGTCATAGTATATTATGTCTAAAAAAGTGAGAAAATAGTCATAGTATAGCATGTTGAAAAAAGTGATAAAGAGTCATAGTATAGCATGTCGAAAAAAGTGAGAAAATACTCATAGCATAGCATGTTGAAAAAAGTGATAAAGGGTCATAGTATAGCATGTCGAAAAAAGTGATGTAAGAGTCATAGTATAGTATGTCGAAAAAGTGCTAATGAAGTCATAGTATAGCACGTCGAAAAAAGTGAGAAAATAGTCATAGTATAGCATGTTGAAAAAAGTGATAAAGAGTCATAGTATAGCATGTCGAAAAAGTGATAATAAAGTCATAGTATAGTATGTTGAAAAAAGTGAGAAAATAGTAATAGTATAGCAAGTTGAAAAAAGTGATAAAGATTCAAAGTATAGCATGTCGAAAAAAGTGATGAGTCATAGTATAGTATGTCGAAAAAGTGATAAAATAGTCAAAGTATAGTATGTCCAACCTAGTTATAAAAGAGTCATAGTATAGTATGTCGAAAAAAGTGATAAAAAAGTCATAGTATAGTATGTCGAAAAAATGATAAAATAGTCATAGTATAGTATGTCCAACAAAGTGATAAAAGAGTCATAGTATAGCATGTCGAAAAAGTGATAATAAAATGATAGTATAGTATGTTGAAAAAAGTGAGAAAATAGTCATAGTATAGTATGTCGAAAAAAGTGAGAAAATAGTCACAGTATAGCATGTTGACAAAAGTGATAAAGAGTCATAGTATAGCATGTAGAAAAAAGTGATGTAAGAGTCATAGTATAGTATGTCGAAAAAGTGATAATGAAGTCATAGTATAGTATGTCAAAAAAAGGGATAAAAGAGTCATAGTATAGCATGTCGAAAAAGTGATAATAAAGTCATAGTATAGTATGTCGAAAAAAGTGATAAAGAGTCATAGTATAGCATGTCGAAAAAGTGATAATAAAGTCATAGTATAGTATGTCGGAAAAAGTGTGAAAATAGTCATAGTATAGCATGTTGAAAAAAGTGATAAAGAGTCATAGTATAGCATGTCGAAAAAGTGATAAAAAAGTCATAGTATAGTATGTCTAACAAAGTGATAAAAGAGTCATAGTATAGTATGTCGAAAAAAGTGATAAAAGAGTCATAGTACAGTATGTCGATAAAATTGATAAAAAAGTCATAGTATAGCATGTCGACAGAGGTATAGTATAGCATGTAGAAAAAGTGATTGAAAAGTCATAGTATACTATTTCGAAAAAAAGGGATAAAATACTCATAGTATAGCATGTCGAAAAAGTGATAATAAAGTCATAGTATAGCATGTTGAAAAAAGTGATAATAAAGTCATAGTATAGCATGTCAAAAAAGTGATATTAAAGTCATAGTATAGTATGTCCAACAAAGTGATAAAAGAGTCATAGTATACTATGTAGAAAAAAGTTATTAAAAATTCATAGTATAGTATGTTGAAAAAAGTGAGAAAATAGTCATAGTATAGTATGTCGACAGAGCTATAGTATAGTATGTCGAAAAAGTGATGAAAAAGTCATAGTATAGTATGTCGAAAAGAGTCATAATATAGTATGTCGAAAAAAGTGATAAGAAAGTCATAGTATAGTATGTCGAAAAACGAGTCATAGTATAGAATGTTGAAAAAAGTGATAAAAGAGTCATTGTATAGTATGTAGAAAAAGTGAAAAAATAGTCATAGTATAGTATGTCCAACAAAGTGATAAAAGAGTCATAGTATAGCTTGTCGTAAAAGGCATAATATAGTATGCTGAAAAAAGTGATTAAAAAGTCATAGTATAGTATGTCGAAAAAAGTGATAAGAGTCATAGTATACTATATCGAAAAAGGGATAAAAGAGTCATAGTATAGCATCTCGAATAAGTGATAATGAAGTCATAGTATATTATGTCGAAAAAAGTGAGAAAATAGTGATAGTATAGCATGTTGAAAAAAGTGATAAAGAGTCATAGTATAGCATGTCGAAAAAAGTGATGTAAGAGTCATAGTATAGTATGTCGAAAAAGGGCTAATGAAGTCAAAGTATAGTATGTCGAAAAACGTGAGAAAATAGTCATAGTATAGCATGTTGAAAAAAGTGATAAAGATTCAAAGTATAGCATGTCGAAAAAAGTGATAAGAGTCATAGTATAGTATGTCGAAAAAGTGATAAAATAGTCATAGTATAGTATGTCCAA
The DNA here is from genome assembly GCF_008315115.2 of Sander lucioperca. Lineage (NCBI taxonomy): Eukaryota > Metazoa > Chordata > Actinopteri > Perciformes > Percidae > Sander > Sander lucioperca. Next base: position 24,147,448 of record NC_050186.1, on the reverse strand, counting down.
CATAGTTATAAAAGAGTCATAGTATAGTATGTCGAAAAAAGTGATAAAAAAGTCATAGTATAGTATGTCGAAAAAATGATAAAATAGTCATAGTATAGTATGTCCAACAAAGTGATAAAAGAGTCATAGTATAGCATGTCGAAAAAGTGATAATAAAATGATAGTATAGTATGTTGAAAAAAGTGAGAAAATAGTCATAGTATAGTATGTCGAAAAAAGTGAGAAAATAGTCACAGTATAGCATGTTGAAAAAAGTGATGTAAGAGTCATAGTATAGTATGTCGAAAAAGTGATATTGAAGTCATAGTATAGTATGTCGCAAAAAGTGATAAAGAGTCATAGTATAGCATGTCGAAAAAGTGATAATAAAGTCATTGTATAGTATGTCGGAAAAAGTGTGAAAATAGTCATAGTATAACATGTTGAAAAAAGTGATAAAGAGTCATAGTATATCATGTCGAAAAAGTGATAATGAAGTCATTGTATAGTATGTCGAAAAAAGGGATAAAAGAGTCATAGTATAGCATGTCGAAAAAGTGATAATAAAGTCATAGTATAGTATGTCGAAAAAAGTGAGAAATAGTCACAGTATAGAATGTTGAAAAAGTGATAAAGAGTCATAGTATAGTACGTCGAAAAAAGTGAGAAAATAGTCATAGTATAGCATGTTGAAAAAAGTGATAGAGTCATAGTATAGCATGTGGAAAAAAGTGATAAAAGAGTCATTGTATAGTATGTCGAAAAAAGTGATAAAAAAGACATAGTATAGTATGTCGAAAAAAGAGTCATAGTATAGTATGTAGAAAAAGTGAAAAAATAGTCATAGTATAGTATGTCCAACAAGTGATAAATGAGTCATAGTATAGCTTGTCGGAAAAGGAATAATATAGTATTTTGAAAAAAAGTGATTAAAAAGTCATAGTATAGTATGTCGAAAAAAGTGATAAAAGAGTCATAGTATAGCATGTCGAAAAAGTGAAAAAATAGTCATAGTATAGTATGTCGAAAATGTGAAGAAATAGTCATAGTATAGTATATCGAAAAAGTGATAATAAAGTCATAGTATAGTATGTTGAAAAAGTGAGAAAATAGTCATAGTATAGTATGTCGAAAAAGTGAAAAAATAGTCATAGTATAGTATGTCGAAAAAGTGATAATAAAGTCATAGTATAGTATGTTGAAAAAAGTGAGAAAATAGTCATAGTATAGCATGTTGAAAAAAGTGATAAAGTCTTAGTATAGCATGTAGAAAAAGTGATAATAAAGTCATAGTATAGTATGTTGAAAAAAGTGAGAAAATATTCATAGTATAGCATGTCGAAAAAGTGATAAAAAAGTCATAGTATAGTATGTCTAACAAAGTGATAAAAGAGTCATAGTATAGTATGTCGAAAAAAGTGATAAAAGAGTCATAGTACAGTATGTCGAAAAAATTGATAAAAAGTCATAGTATAGCATGTCGACAGAGGTATAGTATAGCATGTAGAAAAAGTGATTAAAAAGTCATAGTATAGTATTTCGAAAAAAGGGATAAAATACTCATAGTATAGCATGTCGAAAAAGTGATAATAAAGTCATAGTATAGCATGTTGAAAAAAGTGATAAAGAGTCATAGTATAGCATGTCAAAAAAGTGATAATGAAGTCATAGTATAGTATGTCCAACAAAGTGATAAAAGAGTCATAGTATACTATGTAGAAAAAAGTGATTAAAAAGTCATAGTATAGCATGTCGACAGAGGTATAGTATAGCATGTCGAAAAGTGATAATAAGTCATAGTATAGCATGTTGAAAAAAGTGATAAAGAGTCATAGTATAGCATGTCAAAAAAGTGATAATAAAGTCATAGTATAGCATGTTGAAAAAAGTGATAAAGAGTCATAGTATAGCATGTCAAAAAAGTGATAATGAAGTCATAGTATAGTATGTCCAACAAAGTGATAAAAGAGTCATAGTATACTATGTAGAAAAAAGTGATTAAAAAGTCATAGTATAGTATGTCGAAAAAGTGATAAAAGAGTCATAGTGTAGTATTTCGAAAAAAGGGATAAAAGAGTCATAGAATAGCATGTCTAACAAAGTGATAAAGGAGTCATAGTATAGTATGTCGAAAAAAGTGATAAAAGAGTCATAGTACAGTATGTCGAAAAAATTGATAAAAAGTCATAGTATAGCATGTCGACAGAGGTATAGTATAGCATGTAGAAAAAGTGATTAAAAAGTCATAGTATAGTATTTCGAAAAAAGGGATAAAATACTCATAGTATAGCATGTCGAAAAAGTGATAATAAAGTCATAGTATAGCATGTTGAAAAAAGTGATAAAGAGTCATAGTATAGCATGTCAAAAAAGTGATAATGAAGTCATAGTATAGTATGTCGAAAAAAGTGATAAAAGAGTCATAGTGTACTATGTCGAAAAAATTGATAAAAAAGTCATAGTATAGCATGTCGACAGAGGTATAGTATAGCATGTCGAAAAAGTGATAATAAAGTCATAGTATAGTATGTCGAAAAAAGTGATAAAAGAGTCATAGTGTAGTATTTCGAAAAAAGGGATAAAAGAGTCATAGAATAGCATGTCGAAAAAAGTGATAAAAAAGTCATAGTATAGTATTTCGAAAAAATGATAAAATAGTCATAGTATAGTATGTCCAACAAAGTGATAAAAGAGTCATAGTATAGCATGTCGAAAAAGTGATAATAAAATGATAGTTTAGTATGTTGAAAAAAGTGAGAAAATAGTCATAGTATAGTATGTCGAAAAAAGTGAGAAAATAGTCACAGTATAGCATGTTGAAAAAAGTGATAAAGAGTCATAGTATAGCATGTCGATAAAGTGATAATAAAGTCATAGTATAGTATGTCGAAAAAAGGGATAAAAGAGTCATAGTATAGCATGTCGAAAAAGTGATAATGAAGTCATAGTATAGTATGTCCAACAAAGTGATAAAAGAGTCATAGTATACTATGTAGAAAAAAGTGATTAAAAAGTCATAGTATAGTATGTCGAAAAAAGTGATAAAAGAGTCATAGTGTAGTATTTCGAAAAAAGGGATAAAAGAGTCATAGAATAGCATGTCTAACAAAGTGATAAAGGAGTCATAGTATAGTATGTCGAAAAAAGTGATAAAAGAGTCATAGTACAGTATGTCGAAAAAATTGATAAAAAGTCATAGTATAGCATGTCGACAGAGGTATAGTATAGCATGTAGAAAAAGTGATTAAAAAGTCATAGTATAGTATTTCGAAAAAAGGGATAAAATACTCATAGTATAGCATGTCGAAAAAGTGATAATAAAGTCATAGTATAGCATGTTGAAAAAAGTGATAAAGAGTCATAGTATAGCATGTCAAAAAAGTGATAATGAAGTCATAGTATAGTATGTCGAAAAAAGTGATAAAAGAGTCATAGTGTACTATGTCGAAAAAATTGATAAAAAAGTCATAGTATAGCATGTCGACAGAGGTATAGTATAGCATGTCGAAAAAGTGATAATAAAGTCATAGTATAGTATGTCGAAAAAAGTGATAAAAGAGTCATAGTGTAGTATTTCGAAAAAAGGGATAAAAGAGTCATAGAATAGCATGTCGAAAAAAGTGATAAAAAAGTCATAGTATAGTATTTCGAAAAAATGATAAAATAGTCATAGTATAGTATGTCCAACAAAGTGATAAAAGAGTCATAGTATAGCATGTCGAAAAAGTGATAATAAAATGATAGTTTAGTATGTTGAAAAAAGTGAGAAAATAGTCATAGTATAGTATGTCGAAAAAAGTGAGAAAATAGTCACAGTATAGCATGTTGAAAAAAGTGATAAAGAGTCATAGTATAGCATGTCGATAAAGTGATAATAAAGTCATAGTATAGTATGTCGAAAAAAGGGATAAAAGAGTCATAGTATAGTATGTCGAAAAAGTGATAAAATAGTCATAGTATAGTATGTCCAACATAGTTATAAAAGAGTCATAGTATAGTATGTCGAAAAAAGTGATAAAAAAGTCATAGTATAGTATGTCGAAAAAATGATAAAATAGTCATAGTATAGTATGTCCAACAAAGTGATAAAAGAGTCATAGTATAGCATGTCGAAAAAGTGATAATAAAATGATAGTATAGTATGTTGAAAAAAGTGAGAAAATAGTCATAGTATAGTATGTCGAAAAAAGTGAGAAAATAGTCACAGTATAGCATGTTGAAAAAAGTGATGTAAGAGTCATAGTATAGTATGTCGAAAAAGTGATATTGAAGTCATAGTATAGTATGTCGCAAAAAGTGATAAAGAGTCATAGTATAGCATGTCGAAAAAGTGATAATAAAGTCATTGTATAGTATGTCGGAAAAAGTGTGAAAATAGTCATAGTATAACATGTTGAAAAAAGTGATAAAGAGTCATAGTATATCATGTCGAAAAAGTGATAATGAAGTCATTGTATAGTATGTCGAAAAAAGGGATAAAAGAGTCATAGTATAGCATGTCGAAAAAGTGATAATAAAGTCATAGTATAGTATGTCGAAAAAAAGTGAGAAAATAGTCACAGTATAGAATGTTGAAAAAAGTGATAAAGAGTCATAGTATAGTACGTCGAAAAAAGTGAGAAAATAGTCATAGTATAGCATGTTGAAAAAAGTGATAGAGTCATAGTATAGCATGTGGAAAAAAGTGATAAAAGAGTCATTGTATAGTATGTCGAAAAAAGTGATAAAAAAGACATAGTATAGTATGTCGAAAAAAGAGTCATAGTATAGTATGTAGAAAAAGTGAAAAAATAGTCATAGTATAGTATGTCCAACAAAGTGATAAATGAGTCATAGTATAGCTTGTCGGAAAAGGAATAATATAGTATTTTGAAAAAAAGTGATTAAAAAGTCATAGTATAGTATGTCGAAAAAAGTGATAAAAGAGTCATAGTATAGCATGTCGAAAAAGTGAAAAAATAGTCATAGTATAGTATGTCGAAAATGTGAAGAAATAGTCATAGTATAGTATATCGAAAAAGTGATAATAAAGTCATAGTATAGTATGTTGAAAAAAGTGAGAAAATAGTCATAGTATAGTATGTCGAAAAAGTGAAAAAATAGTCATAGTATAGTATGTCGAAAAAGTGATAATAAAGTCATAGTATAGTATGTTGAAAAAAGTGAGAAAATAGTCATAGTATAGCATGTTGAAAAAAGTGATAAAGTCTTAGTATAGCATGTAGAAAAAGTGATAATAAAGTCATAGTATAGTATGTTGAAAAAAGTGAGAAAATATTCATAGTATAGCATGTCGAAAAAGTGATAAAAAAGTCATAGTATAGTATGTCTAACAAAGTGATAAAAGAGTCATAGTATAGTATGTCGAAAAAAGTGATAAAAGAGTCATAGTACAGTATGTCGAAAAAATTGATAAAAAGTCATAGTATAGCATGTCGACAGAGGTATAGTATAGCATGTAGAAAAAGTGATTAAAAAGTCATAGTATAGTATTTCGAAAAAAGGGATAAAATACTCATAGTATAGCATGTCGAAAAAGTGATAATAAAGTCATAGTATAGCATGTTGAAAAAAGTGATAAAGAGTCATAGTATAGCATGTCAAAAAAGTGATAATGAAGTCATAGTATAGTATGTCCAACAAAGTGATAAAAGAGTCATAGTATACTATGTAGAAAAAAGTGATTAAAAAGTCATAGTATAGCATGTCGACAGAGGTATAGTATAGCATGTCGAAAAAGTGATAATAAAGTCATAGTATAGCATGTTGAAAAAAGTGATAAAGAGTCATAGTATAGCATGTCAAAAAAGTGATAATAAAGTCATAGTATAGCATGTTGAAAAAAGTGATAAAGAGTCATAGTATAGCATGTCAAAAAAGTGATAATGAAGTCATAGTATAGTATGTCCAACAAAGTGATAAAAGAGTCATAGTATACTATGTAGAAAAAAGTGATTAAAAAGTCATAGTATAGTATGTCGAAAAAAGTGATAAAAGAGTCATAGTGTAGTATTTCGAAAAAAGGGATAAAAGAGTCATAGAATAGCATGTCTAACAAAGTGATAAAGGAGTCATAGTATAGTATGTCGAAAAAAGTGATAAAAGAGTCATAGTACAGTATGTCGAAAAAATTGATAAAAAGTCATAGTATAGCATGTCGACAGAGGTATAGTATAGCATGTAGAAAAAGTGATTAAAAAGTCATAGTATAGTATTTCGAAAAAAGGGATAAAATACTCATAGTATAGCATGTCGAAAAAGTGATAATAAAGTCATAGTATAGCATGTTGAAAAAAGTGATAAAGAGTCATAGTATAGCATGTCAAAAAAGTGATAATGAAGTCATAGTATAGTATGTCGAAAAAAGTGATAAAAGAGTCATAGTGTACTATGTCGAAAAAATTGATAAAAAAGTCATAGTATAGCATGTCGACAGAGGTATAGTATAGCATGTCGAAAAAGTGATAATAAAGTCATAGTATAGTATGTCGAAAAAAGTGATAAAAGAGTCATAGTGTAGTATTTCGAAAAAAGGGATAAAAGAGTCATAGAATAGCATGTCGAAAAAGTGATAAAAAAGACATAGTATAGTATTTCGAAAAAATGATAAAATAGTCATAGTATAGTATGTCCAACAAAGTGATAAAAGAGTCATAGTATAGCATGTCGAAAAAGTGATAATAAAATGATAGTTTAGTATGTTGAAAAAAGTGAGAAAATAGTCATAGTATAGTATGTCGAAAAAAGTGAGAAAATAGTCACAGTATAGCATGTTGAAAAAAGTGATAAAGAGTCATAGTATAGCATGTCGATAAAGTGATAATAAAGTCATAGTATAGTATGTCGAAAAAAGGGATAAAAGAGTCATAGTATAGCATGTCGAAAAAGTGACAATAAAGTCATAGTATAGTATGTCGAAAAAAAGTGAGAAAATAGTCACAGTATAGAATGTTGAAAAAAGTGATAAAGAGTCATAGTATAGTACGTCGAAAAAAGTGAGAAAATAGTCATAGTATAGCATGTTGAAAAAAGTGATAGAGTCATAGTATAGCATGTGGAAAAAAGTGATAAAAGAGTCATACTATAGTATCTCCAACAAAGTTATAAAAGAGTCATAGTATAGAATGTCGAAAAAAGTGATAAAAAAGTCATAGTATAGTATGTCGAAAAAAGAGTCATAGTATAGTATGTCGAAAAAAGTGATAAAAGAGTCATAGTATAGTATGTAGAAAAAGTGAACAAATAGTCATAGTATAGTATGTCCAACAAGTGATAAATGAGTCATAGTATAGCTTGTCGGAAAAGGCATAATATAGTATTTTGAAAAAGTGATTAAAAAGTCATAGTATAGTATGTCGAAAAAAGTGATAAAAGAGTCATAGTATAGCATGTCGAAAAAGTGATAAAGTCATAGTATATTATGTCGAAAAAAGTGAGAAAATAGTCACATTATAGCATGTTGAAAAAAGTGATAAAGAGTCAAAGTATAGCATGTCGAAAAAAGGAATAAAAGAGTCATAGTATAGCTTGTCGGAAAAGGCATAATATAGTATGTTGAAAAAAGTGATTAAAAAGTCATAGTATAGTATGTAGAAAAAGTGAAAAAATAGTCATAGTATAGTACGTCGAAAAAAGTGAGAAAATAGTCACAGTATAGCATGTTGAAAAAAGTGATAAAGATTCAAAGTATAGCATGTCGAAAAAGTGATAAAATAGTCATAGTATAGTATGTCCAACAAAGTGATAAAAGAGTCATAGTATAGCATGTCGGAAAAGGCATAATATAGTATGTTGAAAAAAGTGATTAAAAAGTCATAGTATAGTATGTCGAAAAAAGTGAGAAAATAGTCACAGTATAGCATGTTGAAAAAAGTGATAAAAAGTCATAGTATAGCATGTCGAAAAAGTGATAATAAAATGATAATATAGTATGTTGCAAAAAGTGAGAAAATAGTCATAGTATAGTATGTCCAACAAAGTGATAAAAGAGTCATAGTATAGCATGTAAGGAAAAGGCATAATATAGTATGTTGAAAAAAGTGATTAAAAAGTCATAGTATAGTATGTCGAAAAAAGTGATAATAAAGTCACAGTATAGTATGTCGGGAAAAGTATGAAAATAGTCATAGTATAACATGTTGAAAAAAGTGATAAAGAGTCATAGTATAGCATGTCGAAAAAGTGATAATGAAGTCAGAGTATAGTATGTCGAAAAAAGGGATAAAGAGTCATAGTATAGCATGTCGAAAAAGTGATAATAAAGTCATAGTATTGTATGTCGAAAAAAGTGAGAAAATAGTCACAGTATAGAATGTTGAAAAAAGTGATAAAGAGTCATAGTATAGTACGTCGAAAAAAGTGAGAAAATAGTCATAGTATAGCATGTTGAAAAACGTGATAGAGTCATAGTATAGCATGTGGAAAAAAGTGATAAAAGAGTCATAGTATAGTATCTCGAAAAAGTGATAAAATAGTCATAGTATAGTATCTCCAACAAAGTTATAAAAGAGTCATAGTATAGTATGTCGAAAAAAGTGATAAAAAAGTCACAGTATAGTATGTCGAAAAAAGAGTCATAGTATAGTATGACGAAAAAAGTGATAAAAGAGTCATAGTACAGTATGTAGGAAAAGTGAAAAATAGTCATAGTATAGTATGTCCAACAAAGTGATAAATGAGTCATAGTATAGCTTGTCGGAAAAGGCATAATATAGTATTTTGAAAAAAGTGATTAAATAGTCACATTATAGCATGTTGAAAAAAGTGATAAAGAGTCAAAGTATAGCATGTCGAAAAAAGGAATAAAAGAGTCATAGTATAGCTTGTCGGAAAAGGCATAATATAGTATGTTGAAAAAAGTGATTAAAAAGTCATAGTATAGTATGTAGAAAAAGTGAAAAAATAGTCATAGTATAGTACGTCGAAAAAAGTGAGAAAATAGTCACAGTATAGTATGTTGAAAAAAGTGATAAAGATTCAAAGTATAGCATGTCGAAAAAAGTGATAAGAGTCATAGTTTAGTATGTCGAAAAAGTGATAAAATAGTCATAGTATAGTATGTCCAACAAAGTGATAAAAGAGTCATAGTATAGCATGTCGGAAAAGGCATAATATAGTATGTTGAAAAAAGTGATTAAAAAGTCATAGTATAGTATGTCGAAAAAAGTGATAAAAGAGTCATAGTATAGTATGTCGAAAAAGGGATAAAAGAGTCATAGTATAGCATGTCGAAAAAGTGACAATAAAGTCATAGTATAGTATGTCGAAAAAAAGTGAGAAAATAGTCACAGTATAGAATGTTGAAAAAAGTGATAAAGAGTCATAGTATAGTACGTCGAAAAAAGTGAGAAAATAGTCATAGTATAGCATGTTGAAAAAAGTGATAGAGTCATAGTATAGCATGTGGAAAAAAGTGATAAAAGAGTCATACTATAGTATCTCCAACAAAGTTATAAAAGAGTCATAGTATAGAATGTCGAAAAAAGTGATAAAAAAGTCATAGTATAGTATGTCGAAAAAAGAGTCATTGTATAGTATGTCGAAAAAAGTGATAAAAGAGTCATAGTATAGTATGTAGAAAAAGTGAAAAAATAGTCATAGTATAGTATGTCCAACAAAGTGATAAATGAGTCATAGTATAGCTTGTCGGAAAAGGCATAATATAGTATTTTGAAAAAAGTGATTAAAAAGTCATAGTATAGTATGTCGAAAAAAGTGATAAAAGAGTCATAGTATAGCATGTCGAAAAAGTGATAAAGTCATAGTATATTATGTCGAAAAAAGTGAGAAAATAGTCACATTATAGCATGTTGAAAAAAGTGATAAAGAGTCAAAGTATAGCATGTCGAAAAAAGGAATGAAAGAGTCATAGTATAGCTTGTCGGAAAAGGCATAATATAGTATGTTGAAAAAAGTGATTAAAAAGTCATAGTATAGTATGTAGAAAAAGTGAAAAAATAGTCATAGTATAGTACGTCGAAAAAAGTGAGAAAATAGTCACAGTATAGCATGTTGAAAAAAGTGATAAAGTTCAAAGTATAGCATGTCGAAAAAAGTGATAAAATAGTCATAGTATAGTATGTCCAACAAAGTGATAAAAGAGTCATAGTATAGCATGTAAGGAAAAGGCATAATATAGTATGTTGAAAAAAGTGATTAAAAAGTCATAGTATAGTATGTCGAAAAAAGTGAGAATAAAGTCACAGTATAGTATGTCGGGAAAAGTATGAAAATAGTCATAGTATAACATGTTGAAAAAAGTGATAAAGAGTCATAGTATAGCATGTCGAAAAAGTGATAATGAAGTCAGAGTATAGTATGTCGAAAAAAGGGATAAAAGAGTCATAGTATAGCATGTCGAAAAAGTGATAATAAAGTCATAGTATTGTATGTCGAAAAAAAGTGAGAAAATAGTCACAGTATAGAATGTTGAAAAAAGTGATAAAGAGTCATAGTATAGTACGTCGAAAAAAGTGAGAAAATAGTCATAGTATAGCATGTTGAAAACGTGATAGAGTCATAGTATAGCATGTGGAAAAAAGTGATAAAAGAGTCATAGTATAGTATGTCGAAAAAGTGATAAATAGTCATAGTATAGTATCTCCAACAAAGTTATAAAAGAGTCATAGTATAGTATGTCGAAAAAAGTGATAAAAAAGTCACAGTATAGTATGTCGAAAAAAGAGTCATAGTATAGTATGACGAAAAAAGTGATAAAAGAGTCATAGTACAGTATGTAGGAAAAGTGAAAAAATAGTCATAGTATAGTATGTCCAACAAAGTGATAAATGAGTCATAGTATAGCTTGTCGGAAAAGGCATAATATAGTATTTTGAAAAAAGTGATTAAATAGTCACATTATAGCATGTTGAAAAAAGTGATAAAGAGTCAAAGTATAGCATGTCGAAAAAAGGAATAAAAGAGTCATAGTATAGCTTGTCGGAAAAGGCACAATATAGTATGTTGAAAAAAGTGATTAAAAAGTCATAGTATAGTATGTAGAAAAAGTGAAAAAATAGTCATAGTATAGTACGTCGAAAAAAGTGAGAAAATAGTCACAGTATAGTATGTTGAAAAAAGTGATAAAGATTCAAAGTATAGCATGTCGAAAAAAGTGATAAGAGTCATAGTATAGTATGTCGAAAAAGTGATAAAATAGTCATAGTATAGTATGTCCAACAAAGTGATAAAAGAGTCATAGTATAGCATGTCGGAAAAGGCATAATATAGTATGTTGAAAAAAGTGATTAAAAAGTCATAGTATAGTATGTCGAAAAAAGTGAGAAAATAGTCACAGTATAGCATGTTGAAAAAAGTGAAAAAGAGTCATAGTATAGCATGTCGAAAAAAGTGATGTAAGAGTCATAGTATAGTATGTCGACAAAGTGATAATGAAGTCATAGTATAGTATGTCGAAAAAAGGGATAAAAGAGTCATAGTATGGCATGTTGAAAAAAGTGATAAAAAGTCATAGTATAGCATGTCGAAAAAGTGATAATAAAATGATAGTATAGTATGTTGCAAAAAAAGAGAAAATAGTCATAGTATAGTATGTCCAACAAAGTGATAAAAGAGTCATAGTATAGCATGTAAGGAAAAGGCATAATATAGTATGTTGAAAAAAGTGATTAAAAAGTCATAGTATAGTATGTCGAAAAAAGTGATAATAAAGTCACAGTATAGTATGTCGGGAAAAGTGTGAAAATAGTCATAGTATAACATGTTGAAAAAAGTGATAAAGAGTCATAGTATAGCATGTCGAAAAAGTGATAATGAAGTCAGAGTATAGTATGTCGAAAAAAGGGATAAAAGAGTCATAGTATAGCATGTCGAAAAAGTGATAATAAAGTCATAGTATAGTATGTCGATAAAAGTGAGAAAATAGCCATAGTATGGCATGTTGAAAAAAGTGATAAAAAGTCATAGTATAGCATGTCGAAAAAGTGATAATAAAATGATAGTATAGTATGTTGAAAAAAGTGAGAAAATAGTCATAGTATAGTATGTCCAACAAAGTGATAAAAGAGTCATAGTATAGCATGTAAGGAAAATGCATAATATAGTATGTTGAAAAAAGTGATTAAAAAGTCATAGTATAGTATGTCGAAAAAAGTGATAATAAAGTCACAGTATAGTATGTCGGAAAAAGTGTGAAAATAGTCATAGTATAGCATGTTGAAAAAAGTGATAAAGAGTCATAGTATAGCATGTCGAAAAAGTGATAATAAAGTCATAGTATAGTACGTCGAAAAAAGTGAGAAAATAGTCATAATATAGTATGTCCAACAAAGTTATAAAAGAGTCATAGTATAGTATGTCGAAAAAAGTGATAAAAAAGTCATAGTATAGTATTTCGAAAAAATGATAAAATAGTCATTGTATAGTATGTCCAACAAAGTGATAAAAGAGTCATAGTATAGCATGTCGAAAAAGTGATAATAAAATGATAGTTTAGTATGTTGAAAAAAGTGAGAAAATAGTCATAGTATAGTATGTCGAAAAAAGTGAGAAAATAGTCACAGTATAGCATGTTGAAAAAAGTGATAAAGAGTCATAGTATAGCATGTCGATAAAGTGATAATAAAGTCATAGTATAGTATGTCGAAAAAAGGGATAAAAGAGTCATAGTATAGCATGTCGAAAAAGTGACAATAAAGTCATAGTATAGTATGTCGAAAAAAAGTGAGAAAATAGTCACAGTATAGAATGTTGAAAAAAGTGATAAAGAGTCATAGTATAGTACGTCGAAAAAAGTGAGAAAATAGTCATAGTATAGCATGTTGAAAAAAGTGATAGAGTCATAGTATAGCATGTGGAAAAAAGTGATAAAAGAGTCATACTATAGTATCTCCAACAAAGTTATAAAAGAGTCATAGTATAGAATGTCGAAAAAAGTGATAAAAAAGTCATAGTATAGTATGTCGAAAAAAGAGTCATAGTATAGTATGTCGAAAAAAGTGATAAAAGAGTCATAGTATAGTATGTAGAAAAAGTGAACAAATAGTCATAGTATAGTATGTCCAACAAAGTGATAAATGAGTCATAGTATAGCTTGTCGGAAAAGGCATAATATAGTATTTTGAAAAAAGTGATTAAAAAGTCATAGTATAGTATGTCGAAAAAAGTGATAAAAGAGTCATAGTATAGCATGTCGAAAAAGTGATAAAGTCATAGTATATTATGTCGAAAAAAGTGAGAAAATAGTCACATTATAGCATGTTGAAAAAAGTGATAAAGAGTCAAAGTATAGCATGTCGAAAAAAGGAATAAAAGAGTCATAGTATAGCTTGTCGGAAAAGGCATAATATAGTATGTTGAAAAAAGTGATTAAAAAGTCATAGTATAGTATGTAGAAAAAGTGAAAAAATAGTCATAGTATAGTACGTCGAAAAAAGTGAGAAAATAGTCACAGTATAGCATGTTGAAAAAAGTGATAAAGATTCAAAGTATAGCATGTCGAAAAAAGTGATAAAATAGTCATAGTATAGTATGTCCAACAAAGTGATAAAAGAGTCATAGTATAGCATGTCGGAAAAGGCATAATATAGTATGTCGAAAAAAGTGAGAAAATAGTCACAGTATAGCATGTTGAAAAAAGTGATAAAAAGTCATAGTATAGCATGTCGAAAAAGTGATAATAAAATGATAATATAGTATGTTGCAAAAAGTGAGAAAATAGTCATAGTATAGTATGTCCAACAAAGTGATAAAAGAGTCATAGTATAGCATGTAAGGAAAAGGCATAATATAGTATGTTGAAAAAAGTGATTAAAAAGTCATAGTATAGTATGTCGAAAAAAGTGATAATAAAGTCACAGTATAGTATGTCGGGAAAAGTATGAAAATAGTCATAGTATAACATGTTGAAAAAAGTGATAAAGAGTCATAGTATAGCATGTCGAAAAAGTGATAATGAAGTCAGAGTATAGTATGTCGAAAAAAGGGATAAAAGAGTCATAGTATAGCATGTCGAAAAAGTGATAATAAAGTCATAGTATTGTATGTCGAAAAAAAGTGAGAAAATAGTCACAGTATAGAATGTTGAAAAAAGTGATAAAGAGTCATAGTATAGTACGTCGAAAAAAGTGAGAAAATAGTCATAGTATAGCATGTTGAAAAACGTGATAGAGTCATAGTATAGCATGTGGAAAAAAGTGATAAAAGAGTCATAGTATAGTATCTCGAAAAAGTGATAAAATAGTCATAGTATAGTATCTCCAACAAAGTTATAAAAGAGTCATAGTATAGTATGTCGAAAAAAGTGATAAAAAAGTCACAGTATAGTATGTCGAAAAAAGAGTCATAGTATAGTATGACGAAAAAAGTGATAAAAGAGTCATAGTACAGTATGTAGGAAAAGTGAAAAAATAGTCATAGTATAGTATGTCCAACAAAGTGATAAATGAGTCATAGTATAGCTTGTCGGAAAAGGCATAATATAGTATTTTGAAAAAAGTGATTAAATAGTCACATTATAGCATGTTGAAAAAAGTGATAAAGAGTCAAAGTATAGCATGTCGAAAAAAGGAATAAAAGAGTCATAGTATAGCTTGTCGGAAAAGGCATAATATAGTATGTTGAAAAAAGTGATTAAAAAGTCATAGTATAGTATGTAGAAAAAGTGAAAAAATAGTCATAGTATAGTACGTCGAAAAAAGTGAGAAAATAGTCACAGTATAGTATGTTGAAAAAAGTGATAAAGATTCAAAGTATAGCATGTCGAAAAAAGTGATAAGAGTCATAGTTTAGTATGTCGAAAAAGTGATAAAATAGTCATAGTATAGTATGTCCAACAAAGTGATAAAAGAGTCATAGTATAGCATGTCGGAAAAGGCATAATATAGTATGTTGAAAAAAGTGATTAAAAAGTCATAGTATAGTATGTCGAAAAAAGTGAGAAAATAGTCACAGTATAGCATGTTGAAAAAAGTGAAAAAGAGTCATAGTATAGCATGTCGAAAAAAGTGATGTAAGAGTCATAGTATAGTATGTCGAAAAAGTGATAATGAAGTCATAGTATAGTATGTCGAAAAAAGGGATAAAAGAGTCATAGTATAGCATGTCGAAAAAGTGATAATAAAGTAATAGTATAGTATGTCGATAAAAGTGAGAAAATAGTCATAGTATGGCATGTTGAAAAAAGTGATAAAAAGTCATAGTATAGCATGTCGAAAAAGTGATAATAAAATGATAGTATAGTATGTTGCAAAAAATGAGAAAATAGTCATAGTATAGTATGTCCAACAAAGTGATAAAAGAGTCATAGTATAGCATGTAAGGAAAAGGCATAATATAGTATGTTGAAAAAAGTGATTAAAAAGTCATAGTATAGTATGTCGAAAAAAGTGATAATAAAGTCACAGTATAGTATGTCGGGAAAAGTGTGAAAATAGTCATAGTATAACATGTTGAAAAAAGTGATAAAGAGTCATAGTATAGCATGTCGAAAAAGTGATAATGAAGTCAGAGTATAGTATGTCGAAAAAAGTGATAAAAGAGTCATAGTATAGCATGTCGAAAAAGTGATAATAAAGTCATAGTATAGTATGTCGAAAAAAAGTGAGAAAATAGTCACAGTATAGAATGTTGAAAAAAGTGATAAAGAGTCATAGTATAGTACGTCGAAAAAAGTGAGAAAATAGTCATAGTATAGCATGTTGAAAAACGTGATAGAGTCATAGTATAGCATGTGGAAAAAAGTGATAAAAGAGTCATAGTATAGTATGTCGAAAAAGTGATAAAATAGTCATAGTATAGTATCTCCAACAAAGTTATAAAAGAGTCATAGTATAGTATGTCGAAAAAAGTGATAAAAAAGTCACAGTATAGTATGTCGAAAAAAGAGTCATAGTATAGTATGTCGAAAAAAGTGATAAAAGAGTCATAGTACAGTATGTAGGAAAAGTGAAAAAATAGTCATAGTATAGTATGTCCAACAAAGTGATAAATGAGTCATAGTATAGCTTGTCGGAAAAGGCATAATATAGTATTTTTAAAAAAGTGATTAAAAAGTCATAGTATAGTATGTCGAAAAAAAGTGATAAAAGAGTCATAGTATAGCATGTCGAAAAAGTGATAAAGTCATAGTATAGTATGTCGAAAAAAGTGAGAAAATAGTCACAGTATAGCATGTTGAAAAAAGTGATAGTCAAAGTATAGCATGTCGAAAAAAGGAATAAAAGAGTCATAGTATAGCTTGTCGGAAAAGGCATAATATAGTATGTTGAAAAAAGTGATTAAAAAGTCATAGTATAGTATGTAGAAAAAGTGAAAAAATAGTCATAGTATAGTACGTCGAAAAAAGTGAGAAAATAGTCACAGTATAGCATGTTGAAAAAAGTGATAAAGATTCAAAGTATAGCATGTCGAAAAAAGTGATGAGTCATAGTATAGTATGTCGAAAAAGTGATAAAATAGTCATAGTATAGTATGTCCAACAAAGTGATAAAAGAGTCATAGTATAGCATGTCCGAAAAGGCATAATAGTATGTTGAAAAAAGTGATTAAAAAGTCATAGTATAGTATGTCGAAAAAAGTGATAATAAAGTCACAGTATAGTATGTCGGGAAAAGTGTGAAAATAGTCATAGTATAGTATGTCCAACAAAGTGATAAAAGAGTCATAGTATAGCATGTCCGAAAAGGCATAATATAGTATGTTGAAAAAAGTGATTAAAAAGTCATAGTATAGTATGTCGAAAAAAGTGATAATAAAGTCACAGTATAGTATGTCGAAAAAGTGATAAAATAGTCATAGTATAGTATGTCCAACAAAGTGATAAATGAGTCATAGTATAGCTTGTCGGAAAAGGCATAATATAGTATTTTTAAAAAAGTGATTAAAAAGTCATAGTATAGTATGTCGAAAAAAGTGATAAAAGAGTCATAGTATAGCATGTCGAAAAAGTGATAAAGTCATAGTATAGTATGTCGAAAAAAGTGAGAAAATAGTCACAGTATAGCATGTTGAAAAAAGTGATAGTCAAAGTATAGCATGTCGAAAAAAGGAATAAAAGAGTCATAGTATAGCTTGTCGGAAAAGGCATAATATAGTATGTTGAAAAAGTGATTAAAAAGTCATAGTATAGTATGTAGAAAAAGTGAAAAAATAGTCATAGTATAGTACGTCGAAAAAAGTGAGAAAATAGTCACAGTATAGCATGTTGAAAAAAGTGATAAAGATTCAAAGTATAGCATGTCGAAAAAAGTGATGAGTCATAGTATAGTATGTCGAAAAAGTGATAAAATAGTCATAGTATAGTATGTCCAACAAAGTGATAAAAGAGTCATAGTATAGCATGTCCGAAAAGGCATAATATAGTATGTTGAAAAAGTGATTAAAAAGTCATAGTATAGTATGTCGAAAAAAGTGATAATAAAGTCACAGTATAGTATGTCGGGAAAAGTGTGAAAATAGTCATAGTATAACATGTTGAAAAAAGTGATAAAGAGTCATAGTATAGCATGTCGAAAAAGTGATAATGAAGTCAGAGTATAGTATGTCGAAAAAAGGGATAAAAGAGTCATAGTATAGCATGTCGAAAAAGTGATAATAAAGTCATAGTATAGTATGTCGAAAAAAAGTGAGAAAATAGTCACAGTATAGAATGTTGAAAAAAGTGATAAAGAGTCATAGTATAGTACGTCGAAAAAAGTGAGAAAATAGTCATAGTATAGCATGTTGAAAAATGTGATAGAGTCATAGTATAGCATGTGGAAAAAAGTGATAAAAGAGTCATAGTATAGTATGTCGAAAAAGTGATAAAATAGTCATAGTATAGTATCTCCAACAAAGTTATAAAAGAGTCATAGTATAGTATGTCGAAAAAAGTGATAAAAAAGTCACAGTATAGTATGTCGAAAAAAGAGTCATAGTATAGTATGTCGAAAAAAG
This sequence comes from Sander lucioperca, assembly GCF_008315115.2. Classification (NCBI taxonomy): domain Eukaryota; kingdom Metazoa; phylum Chordata; class Actinopteri; order Perciformes; family Percidae; genus Sander; species Sander lucioperca. Next base: position 24,129,577 of record NC_050186.1, on the reverse strand, counting down.
TGATAAAAGAGTCATAGTACAGTATGTAGGAAAAGTGAAAAAATAGTCATAGTATAGTATGTCCAACAAAGTGATAAATGAGTCATAGTATAGCTTGTCGGAAAAGGCATAATATAGTATTTTTAAAAAAGTGATTAAAAAGTCATAGTATAGTATGTCGAAAAAAGTGATAAAAGAGTCATAGTATAGCATGTCGAAAAAGTGATAAAGTCATAGTATAGTATGTCGAAAAAAGTGAGAAAATAGTCACAGTATAGCATGTTGAAAAAAGTGATAGTCAAAGTATAGCATGTCGAAAAAAGGAATAAAAGAGTCATAGTATAGCTTGTCGGAAAAGGCATAATATAGTATGTTGAAAAAAGTGATTAAAAAGTCATAGTATAGTATGTAGAAAAAGTGAAAAAATAGTCATAGTATAGTACGTCGAAAAAAGTGAGAAAATAGTCACAGTATAGCATGTTGAAAAAAGTGATAAAGATTCAAAGTATAGCATGTCGAAAAAAGTGATGAGTCATAGTATAGTATGTCGAAAAAGTGATAAAATAGTCATAGTATAGTATGTCCAACAAAGTGATAAAAGAGTCATAGTATAGCATGTCCGAAAAGGCATAATATAGTATGTTGAAAAAAGTGATTAAAAAGTCATAGTATAGTATGTCGAAAAAAGTGATAATAAAGTCACAGTATAGTATGTCGGGAAAAGTGTGAAAATAGTCATAGTATAGTATGTCCAACAAAGTGATAAAAGAGTCATAGTATAGCATGTCCGAAAAGGCATAATATAGTATGTTGAAAAAAGTGATTAAAAAGTCATAGTATAGTATGTCGAAAAAAGTGATAATAAAGTCACAGTATAGTATGTCGAAAAAGTGATAAAATAGTCATAGTATAGTATGTCCAACAAAGTGATAAATGAGTCATAGTATAGCTTGTCGGAAAAGGCATAATATAGTATTTTTAAAAAAGTGATTAAAAAGTCATAGTATAGTATGTCGAAAAAAGTGATAAAAGAGTCATAGTATAGCATGTCGAAAAAGTGATAAAGTCATAGTATAGTATGTCGAAAAAAGTGAGAAAATAGTCACAGTATAGCATGTTGAAAAAAGTGATAGTCAAAGTATAGCATGTCGAAAAAAGGAATAAAAGAGTCATAGTATAGCTTGTCGGAAAAGGCATAATATAGTATGTTGAAAAAAGTGATTAAAAAGTCATAGTATAGTATGTAGAAAAAGTGAAAAAATAGTCATAGTATAGTACGTCGAAAAAAGTGAGAAAATAGTCACAGTATAGCATGTTGAAAAAAGTGATAAAGATTCAAAGTATAGCATGTCGAAAAAAGTGATGAGTCATAGTATAGTATGTCGAAAAAGTGATAAAATAGTCATAGTATAGTATGTCCAACAAAGTGATAAAAGAGTCATAGTATAGCATGTCCGAAAAGGCATAATATAGTATGTTGAAAAAAGTGATTAAAAAGTCATAGTATAGTATGTCGAAAAAAGTGATAATAAAGTCACAGTATAGTATGTCGGGAAAAGTGTGAAAATAGTCATAGTATAACATGTTGAAAAAAGTGATAAAGAGTCATAGTATAGCATGTCGAAAAAGTGATAATGAAGTCAGAGTATAGTATGTCGAAAAAAGGGATAAAAGAGTCATAGTATAGCATGTCGAAAAAGTGATAATAAAGTCATAGTATAGTATGTCGAAAAAAAGTGAGAAAATAGTCACAGTATAGAATGTTGAAAAAAGTGATAAAGAGTCATAGTATAGTACGTCGAAAAAAGTGAGAAAATAGTCATAGTATAGCATGTTGAAAAATGTGATAGAGTCATAGTATAGCATGTGGAAAAAAGTGATAAAAGAGTCATAGTATAGTATGTCGAAAAAGTGATAAAATAGTCATAGTATAGTATCTCCAACAAAGTTATAAAAGAGTCATAGTATAGTATGTCGAAAAAAGTGATAAAAAAGTCACAGTATAGTATGTCGAAAAAAGAGTCATAGTATAGTATGTCGAAAAAAGTGATAAAAGAGTCATAGTACAGTATGTAGGAAAAAGTGAAAAAATAGTCATAGTATAGTATGTCCAACAAAGTGATAAATGAGTCATAGTATAGCTTGTCGGAAAAGGCATAATATAGTATTTTTAAAAAAGTGATTAAAAAGTCATAGTATAGTATGTCGAAAAAAGTGATAAAAGAGTCATAGTATAGCATGTCGAAAAAGTGATAAAGTCATAGTATAGTATGTCGAAAAAAGTGAGAAAATAGTCACAGTATAGCATGTTGAAAAAAGTGATAGTCAAAGTATAGCATGTCGAAAAAAGGAATAAAAGAGTCATAGTATAGCTTGTCGGAAAAGGCATAATATAGTATGTTGAAAAAAGTGATTAAAAAGTCATAGTATAGTATGTAGAAAAAGTGAAAAAATAGTCATAGTATAGTACGTCGAAAAAAGTGAGAAAATAGTCACAGTATAGCATGTTGAAAAAAGTGATAAAGATTCAAAGTATAGCATGTCGAAAAAAGTGATGAGTCATAGTATAGTATGTCGAAAAAGTGATAAAATAGTCATAGTATAGTATGTCCAACAAAGTGATAAAAGAGTCATAGTATAGCATGTCCGAAAAGGCATAATATAGTATGTTGAAAAAAGTGATTAAAAAGTCATAGTATAGTATGTCGAAAAAAGTGATAAAAGAGTCATAGTATAGTATGTCGAAAAAAGTGATAAGAAATGCATAGTATAGTATGTCGAAAAATAGTGATAAAATAGTCATAGTATAGCATGTTGAAAAAAGTGATAAAAGAGTCATAGTATAGTATGTCGAAAAAAGTGATAAAAGAGTCATAGTACAGTATGTAGGAAAAGTGAAAAAATAGTCATAGTATAGTATGTCCAACAAAGTGATAAATGAGTCATAGTATAGCTTGTCGGAAAAGGCATAATATAGTATTTTTAAAAAAGTGATAAAAAGTCATAGTATAGTATGTCGAAAAAAGTGATAAAAGAGTCATAGTATAGCATGTCGAAAAAGTGATAAAGTCATAGTATAGTATGTCGAAAAAAGTGAGAAAATAGTCAAAGTATAGCATGTCAAAAAAAGTGATAAAGAGTCATAGTATAGTATGTCGAAAAAAGTGAGAAAATAGTCACAGCATAGCATGTTGAAAAAAGTGATAAAGAGTCATAGTATAGCATGTCGAAAAAAGTGATGTAAGAGTCATAGTATAGTATGTCGAAAAAGTGATAATGAAGTCATAGTATAGTATGTCGAAAAAACGGATAAAAGAGTCATAGTATAGCATGTCGAAAAAGTGATAATAAAGTCATAGTATAGTATGTAAATAGAAGTGAGAAAATAGTCATAGTATGGCATGTTGAAAAAAGTGATAAAAAGTCATAGTATAGCATGTCGAAAAAGTGATAATAAAATGATAGTATAGTATTTTGAAAAAAGTGAGAAAATAGTCATAGTATAGTATGTCCAACAAAGTGATAAAAGAGTCATAGTATAGTATGTCGAAAAAAAGTGAGAAAATAGTCACAGTATAGAATGTTGAAAAAAGTGATAAAGAGTCATAGTATAGTACGTCGACAAAAGTGAGAAAATAGTCATAGTATAGCATGTTGAAAAAAGTGATAAAGAGTCATAGTATAGTATGTCGAAAAAAGTGATAATAAAGTCACAGTATAGTATGTCGGAAAAAGTTTGAAAATAGTCATAGTATAGCATGTTGAAAAAAGTGATAAAGAGTCATAGTATAGCATGTCGAAAAAGTGATAATGAAGTCAGAGTATAGTATATCGAAAAAAGGGATAAAAGAGTCATAGTATAGCATGTCGAAAAAGTGATAATAAAGTCATAGTATAGTATGTCGAAAAAAAGTGAGAAAATAGTCACAGTATAGAATGTTGAAAAAAGTGATAAAGAGTCATAGTATAGTACGTCGACAAAAGTGAGAAAATAGTCATAGTATAGCATGTTGAAAAACGTGATAGTCATAGTATAGCATGTGGAAAAAAGTGATAAAAGAGTCATAGTATAGTATGTCGAAAAAGTGATAAAATAGTCATAGAATAGTATCTCCAACAAAGTTATAAAAGAGTCATAGTATAGTATGTCGAAAAAAGTGATAAAAAAGTCACAGTATAGTATGTCGAAAAAAGAGTCATAGTATAGTATGTCGAAAAAAGTGATAAAAGAGTCATAGTATAGTATGTAGGAAAAGTGAAAAAATAGTCATAGTATAGTATGTCCAACAAAGTGATAAATGAGTCATAGTATAGCTTGTCGGAAAAGGCATAATATAGTATGTCGAAAAAAGTGATAAAAGAGTCATAGTATAGCATGTCGAAAAAGTGATAAAGTCATAGTATAGTATGTCGAAAAAAGTGAGAAAATAGTCACAGTATAGCATGTTGAAAAAAGTGATAAAGAGTCAAAGTATAGCATGTCGAAAAAAGGAATAAAAGAGTCATAGTATAGCTTGTCGGAAAAGGCATAATATAGTATGTTGAAAAAAGTGATTAAAAAGTCATAGTATAGTATGTAGAAAAAGTGAAAAAATAGCCATAGTATAGTACGTTGAAAAAAGTGAGAAAATAGTCACAGTATAGCATGTTGAAAAAAGTGATAAAGATTCAAAGTATAGCATGTCGAAAAAGGCATAATATAGTATGTTGAAAAAAGTGATTAAAAAGTCAAAGTATAGTATGTCGAAAAAGTGATAATGAAGTCATAGTATAGTATGTCGAAAAAGTGATAATGAAGTCATAGTGTAGTATGTCGAAAAAAGGGATAAAAGAGTCATAGTATAGTATGACGAAAAAAGTGAGAAAACAGTCATAGTATAGCATGTCAAAAAAGTGATAATATAGTTATAGTATAGTATGTTGAAAAAAGTGAGAAAATAGTCATAGTATAGCATATTGAAAAAAGTGATAAAGAGTCATAGTATAGCATGTCGATAAAGTGATAATAAAGTCAGAGTATAGTATGTCGAAAAAAGTGATAAAAGAGTCATACTATAGTATGTCGAAAAAAGTGATAAAATATTCATAGTATAGCATGTCGACAGAGGTATAGTATAGCATGTAGAAAAAAGTGATTAAAAAGTTATAGTATAGTATGTCGAAAAAGTGATGAGTCATAGTTTAGTATGTCGAAAAAATTGATAAAAGAGTCATAGTATAGTATGTCGAAAAAATTGATAAAAGAGTCATACTATAGTATGTCGAAAAAAGTGATAAATTGTCATAGTATAGCATGTTGACAGAGGTATAGTATAGCATGTAGAAAAAAGTGATTAAAAAGTTATAGTATAGTATGTCGAAAAAAGTGATAAAAGAGTAATAGTATAGTATGTCGAAAAAAGTGAGACAATAGTCACAGTATAGCATGTTGAAAAAAGTGATAAAGAGTCATAGTATAGCATGTCGAAAAAAGTGATGTAAGAGTCATAGTATAGTATGTCGAAAAAGTGATAATGAAGTCATAGTATAGTATGTCGAAAAAAGGGATAAAAGAGTCATAGTATAGCATGTCGAAAAAGTGATAATAAAGTCATAGTATAGTATGTAAATAGAAGTGAGAAAATAGTCATAGTATGGCATGTTGAAAAAAGTGATAAAAAGTCATAGTATAGCATGTCGAAAAAGTGATAATAAAATGATAGTATAGTATGTTGAAAAAAGTGAGAAAATAGTCATAGTATATATATGTCCAACAAAGTGATAAAAGAGTCATAGTATAGCATGTAATGAAAAGGCATAATATAGTATGTTGAAAAAAGTGATAATAAAGTCACAGTATAGTATGTCGGAAAAAGTGTGAAAATAGTCATAGTATAGCATGTTGAAAAAAGTGATAAAGAGTCATAGTATAGCATGTCGAAAAAGTGATAATGAAGTCAGAGTATAGTATATCGAAAAAAGGGATAAAAGAGTCATAGTATAGCATGTCGAAAAAGTGATAATAAAGTCATAGTATAGTATGTCGAAAAAAAGTGAGAAAATAGTCACAGTATAGAATGTTGAAAAAAGTGATAAAGAGTCATAGTATAGTACGTCGAAAAAAGTGAGAAAATAGTCATAGTATAGCATGTTGAAAAACGTGATAGTCATAGTATAGCATGTGGAAAAAAGTGATAAAAGAGTCATAGTATAGTATGTCGAAAAAGTGATAAAATAGTCATAGAATAGTATCTCCAACAAAGTTAAAAAAGAGTCGTAGTATAGTATGTCGAAAAAAGTGATAAAAAAGTCACAGTATAGTATGTCGAAAAAAGAGTCATAGTATAGTATGTCGAAAAAAGTGATAAAAGAGTCATAGTATAGTATGTAGGAAAAGTGAAAAAATAGTCATAGTATAGTATGTCCAACAAAGTGATAAATGAGTCATAGTATAGCTTGTCGGAAAAGGCATAATATAGTATTTTGAAAAAAGTGATTAAAAAGTCATAGTATATTATGTCGAAAAAAGTGATAAAAGAGTCATAGTATAGCATGTCGAAAAAAGGAATAAAAGAGTCATAGTATAGCTTGTCGGAAAAGGCATAATATAGTATGTTGAAAAAAGTGATTAAAAAGTCATAGTATAGTATGTTGAAAAAGTGAAAAAATAGTCATAGTATAGTACGTCGAAAAAAGTGAGAAAATAGTCACAGTATAGTATGTCGAAAAAAGTGATAAAAGAGTAATAGTATAGTATGTCGAGAAAAGTGATAAAAAAGTCATAGTATAGTATGTCGAAAAAAAGTGAGAAAATAGTCATAGTATAGCATGTTGAAAAAAGTGATAAAAGAGTCATAGTATAGTATGTCGAAAAAAGGGATAAAAGTCTCATAGTATAGCATGTCAAAAAAGTGATAATATAGTTATAGTATAGCATGTTGAAAAAAGTGAGAAAATAGTCATAGTATAGCATGTCGAAAAAAGAGTAATAGTATAGCATGTTGAAAAAAGTGATAAAGAGTCATAGTATAGCATGTCGGAAAAGGCATAATATAGTATGTTGAAAAAAGTGATTAAAAAGTAATAGTATAGTATGTCGAAAAAAGTGATAAAAGAGTCATAGTATAGTATGTCGAAAAAAGTGATAAGAAAGTCATAGTATAGTATGTCGAAAAAAAGTGAGAAAATAGTCATAGTATAGTATGTCGAAAAAGTGATAAAAGAGTCATACTATAGTATGTCGAAAAAAGTGATAAAAAATTCAAGTATAGTATGTCGAAAAAAGTGATAAAAGAGTCATACTATAGTATGTCGAAAAAAGTGAGAAAATAGTCATAGTATAGCATGTCCAACAACGTGATAAGAGTCATAGTATAGTATGTCGAAAAAAGTGATAAAAAATTCATAGTGTAGTATGTCAAAAAAAGTGATGAAAGAGTCATAGTATAGTATGTTGAAAAAAGTGATAAAAGAGTCAAAGTATAGTATGTCAAAAAAAGTGATAAAAAATTCAAGTATAGTATGTCGAAAAAAGTGATAAAAGAGTCATACTATAGTATGTCGAAAAAAGTGATAAAAAATTCAAGTATAGTATGTCGAAAAAAGTGATAAAAGAGTCATACTATAGTATGTCGAAAAAAGTGATAAAATATTCATTGTATAGCATGTCGACAGAGGTATAGTATAGCATGTTGAAAAAAGTGATAAAAGAGTAATAGTATAGTATGTCGAGAAAAGTGATAAAAAAGTCATAGTATAGTATGTCGAAAAAAGAGTCATAGTATAGCATGTTGAAAAAAGTGACAAAGAGCCATAGTATAGCATGTCGGAAAATGCATAATATAGTATGTTGAAAAAAGTGATTAAAAAGTAATAGTATAGTATGTCGAAAAAAGTGATAAAAGAGTCATAGTATAGTATGTCAAAAAAAGTGATAAGAAAGTCATAGTATAGTATGTCGAAAAAAAGTGAGAAAATAGTCATAGTATAGCATGTCGACAGAGGTATAGTATAGCATGTAGAAAAAAGTGATTAAAAAGTTATAGTATAGTATGTCGAAAAAAGTGATAAAAGAGTAATAGTATAGTGTGTCGAGAAAAGTGATAAAAAAAGTCATAGTATAGTATGTTGAAAAAAGAGTCATAGTATAGCATGTTGAAAAAAGTGATAAAAAGTCATAGTATAGCATGTCGGAAAATGCATAATATAGTATGTTGAAAAAAGTGATTAAAAAGTAATAGTATAGTATGTCGAAAAAAAGTGAGAAAATAGTCATAGTATAGTATGTCGAAAAAGTGATAAAAGAGTCATACTATAGTATGTCGAAAAAAGTGATAAAAAATTCAAGTATAGTATTTCGAAAAAAGTGATAAAAGATTCATACTATAGTATGTCGAAAAAAGTGATAAGAAAGTCATAGTATAGTATGTTGAAAAAAGTGAGAAAATAGTCATAGTATAGCATGTCGAAAAAGTGATAATAAAGTCATAGTATAGTATGTCCAACAACGTGATAAGAGTCATAGTATAGTATGTCGAAAAAAGTGATAAAAAATTCATAGTGTAGTATGTCAAAAAAAGTGATAAAAGAGTCATAGTATAGTATGTTGAAAAAAGTGATAAAAGAGTCATAGTATAGTATGTCAAAAAAAGTGATAAAAGATTCAAGTATAGTATGTCGAAAAAAGTGATAAAAGAGTCATACTATAGTATGTCGAAAAAAGTGATAAAAAAGTCATAGTATAGTATGTTGAAAAAGTGAAAAAATAGTCATAGTATAGTACGTCGAAAAAAGTGAGAAAATAGTCACAGTATAGTATGTCGAAAAAAGTGATAAAAGAGTAATAGTATAGTATGTCGAGAAAAGTGATAAAAAAGTCATAGTATAGTATGTCGAAAAAAAGTGAGAAAATAGTCATAGTATAGCATGTTGAAAAAAGTGATAAAAGAGTCATAGTATAGTATGTCGAAAAAAGGGATAAAAGTCTCATAGTATAGCATGTCAAAAAAGTGATAATATAGTTATAGTATAGAATGTTGAAAAAAGTGAGAAAATAGTCATAGTATAGCATGTCGAAAAAAGAGTAATAGTATAGCATGTTGAAAAAAGTGATAAAGAGTCATAGTATAGCATGTCGGAAAAGGCATAATATAGTATGTTGAAAAAAGTGATTAAAAAGTAATAGTATAGTATGTCGAAAAAAGTGATAAAAGAGTCATAGTATAGTATGTCGAAAAAAGTGATAAGAAAGTCATAGTATAGTATGTCGAAAAAAAGTGAGAAAATAGTCATAGTATAGTATGTCGAAAAAGTGATAAAAGAGTCATACTATAGTATGTCGAAAAAAGTGATAAAAAATTCAAGTATAGTATGTCGAAAAAAGTGATAAAAGAGTCATACTATAGTATGTCGAAAAAAGTGAGAAAATAGTCATAGTATAGCATGTCCAACAACGTGATAAGAGTCATAGTATAGTATGTCGAAAAAAGTGATAAAAAATTCATAGTGTAGTATGTCAAAAAAAGTGATGAAAGAGTCATAGTATAGTATGTTGAAAAATGTGATAAAAGAGTCAAAGTATAGTATGTCAAAAAAAGTGATAAAAAATTCAAGTATAGTATGTCGAAAAAAGTGATAAAAGAGTCATACTATAGTATGTCGAAAAAAGTGATAAAAAATTCAAGTATAGTATGTCGAAAAAAGTGATAAAAGAGTCATACTATAGTATGTCGAAAAAAGTGATAAAATATTCATTGTATAGCATGTCGACAGAGGTATAGTATAGCATGTTGAAAAAGTGATAAAAGAGTAATAGTATAGTATGTCGAGAAAAGTGATAAAAAAGTCATAGTATAGTATGTCGAAAAAAGAGTCATAGTATAGCATGTTGAAAAAAGTGACAAAGAGCCATAGTATAGCATGTCGGAAAATGCATAATATAGTATGTTGAAAAAAGTGATTAAAAAGTAATAGTATAGTATGTCGAAAAAAGTGATAAAAGAGTCATAGTATAGTATGTCAAAAAAAGTGATAAGAAAGTCATAGTATAGTATGTCGAAAAAAAGTGAGAAAATAGTCATAGTATAGCATGTCGACAGAGGTATAGTATAGCATTTAGAAAAAAGTGATTAAAAAGTTATAGTATAGTATGTCGAAAAAAGTGATAAAAGAGTAATAGTATAGTGTGTCGAGAAAAGTGATAAAAAAAGTCATAGTATAGTATGTTGAAAAAAGAGTCATAGTATAGCATGTTGAAAAAAGTGATAAAAAGTCATAGTATAGCATGTCGGAAAATGCATAATATAGTATGTTGAAAAAAGTGATTAAAAAGTAATAGTATAGTATGTCGAAAAAAAGTGAGAAAATAGTCATAGTATAGTATGTCGAAAAAGTGATAAAAGAGTCATACTATAGTATGTCGAAAAAAGTGATAAAAAATTCAAGTATAGTATTTCGAAAAAAGTGATAAAAGATTCATACTATAGTATGTCGAAAAAAGTGATAAGAAAGTCATAGTATAGTATGTTGAAAAAAGTGAGAAAATAGTCATAGTATAGCATGTCGAAAAAGTGATAATAAAGTCATAGTATAGTATGTCCAACAACGTGATAAGAGTCATAGTATAGTATGTCGAAAAAAGTGATAAAAAATTCATAGTGTAGTATGTCAAAAAAAGTGATAAAAGAGTCATAGTATAGTATGTTGAAAAAAGTGATAAAAGAGTCATAGTATAGTATGTCAAAAAAAGTGATAAAAGATTCAAGTATAGTATGTCGAAAAAAGTGATAAAAGAGTCATACTATAGTATGTCGAAAAAAGTGATAAAAAAGTCATAGTATAGTATGTCCAACAACGTGATAAGAGTCATAGTATAGTATGTCGAAAAAAGTGATAAAAAATTCATAGTGTAGTATGTCAAAAAAAGTGATAAAAGAGTCATAGTATAGTATGTTGAAAAAAGTGATAAAAGAGTCATAGTATAGTATGTCAAAAAAAGTGATAAAAGATTCAAGTATAGTATGTCGAAAAAAGTGATAAAAGAGTCATACTATAGTATGTCGAAAAAAGTGATAAAAAATTCAAGTATAGTATGTCGAAAAAAGTGATAAAAGAGTCATACTATAGTATGTCGAAAAAAGTGATAAAATATTCATAGTATAGCATGTCGACAGAGGTATAGTATAGCATGTTGAAAAAAGTGATAAGAGTAATAGTATAGTATGTCGAGAAAAGTGATAAAAAAGTCATAGTATAGTATGTCGAAAAAAGAGTCATAGTATAGCATGTTGAAAAAAGTGATAAAGAGTCATAGTATAGCATGTCGGAAAATGCATAATATAGTATGTTGAAAAAAGTGATTAAAAAGTAATAGTATAGTATGTCGAAAAAAGTGATAAAAGAGTCATAGTATAGTATGTCGAAAAAAGTGATAAGAAAGTCATAGTATAGTATGTCGAAAAAAAGTGAGAAAATAGTCATAGTATAGCATGTTGAAAAAAGTGATAAAAGAGTCATAGTATAGTATGTCGAAAAAAGGGATAAAAGACTCATAGTATAGCATGTCAAAAAAGTGATAATATAGTTATAGTATAGAATGTTGAAAAAAGTGAGAAAATAGTCATAGTATAGCATGTCGACAGAAGTATAGTATAGCATGTAGAAAAAAGTGATTAAAAAGTTATAGTATAGTATGTCGAAAAAAGTGATAAAAGCGTAATAGTATAGTATGTCGAGAAAAGTGATAAAAAAGTCATAGTATAGTATGTCGAAAAAAAAGTCATAGTATAGTATGTCGAAAAAAAGTGAGAAAATAGTCATAGTATAGTATGTCGAAAAAGTGATAAAAGAGTCATACTATAGTATGTCGAAAAAAGTGATAAAAAATTCAAGTATAGTATTTCGAAAAAAGTGATAAAAGATTCATACTATAGTATGTCGAAAAAAGTGATAAGAAAGTCATATTATAGTATGTTGAAAAAAGTGAGAAAATAGTCATAGTATAGCATGTCGAAAAAGTGATAATAAAGTCATAGTATAGTATGTCCAACAACGTGATAAGAGTCATAGTATAGTATGTCGAAAAAAGTGATAAAAAATTCATAGTGTAGTATGTCAAAAAAAGTGATAAAAGAGTCATAGTATAGTATGTTGAAAAAAGTGATAAAAGAGTCATAGTATAGTATGTCAAAAAAAGTGATAAAAAATTCAAGTATAGTATGTCGAAAAAAGTGATAAAACAGTCATACTATAGTATGTCGAAAAAAGTGATAAAAAATTCAAGTATAGTATGTCGAAAAAAGTGATAAAAGAGTCATACTATAGTATGTCGAAAAAAGTGATAAAATATTCATAGTATAGCATGTCGACAGAGGTATAGTATAGCATGTTGAAAAAAGTGATAAAAGAGTAATAGTATAGTATGTCGAGAAAAGTGATAAAAAAGTCATAGTATAGTATGTCGAAAAAAGAGTCATAGTATAGCATGTTGAAAAAAGTGATAAAGAGTCATAGTATAGCATGTCGGAAAATGCATAATATAGTATGTTGAAAAAAGTGATTAAAAAGTAATAGTATAGTATGTCAAAAAAAGTGATAAGAAAGTCATAGTATAGTATGTCGAAAAAAAGTGAGAAAATAGTCATAGTATAGCATGTCGACAGAGGTATAGTATAGCATGTAGAAAAAAGTGATTAAAAAGTTATAGTATAGTATGTCGAAAAAAGTGATAAAAGAGTAATAGTATAGTGTGTCGAGAAAAGTGATAAAAGAAGTCATAGTATAGTATGTTGAAAAAAGAGTCATAGTATAGCATGTTGAAAAAAGTGATAAAAAGTCATAGTATAGCATGTCGGAAAATGCATAATATAGTATGTTGACAAAAGTGATTAAAAAGTAATAGTATAGTATGTCGAAAAAAGTGATAAGAAAGTCATAGTATAGTATGTCGAAAAAAAGTGAGAAAATAGTCATAGTATAGCATGTTGAAAAAAGTGATAAAAGAGTCATAGTATAGTATGTCGAAAAAAGGGATAAAAGACTCATAGTATAGCATGTCAAAAAAGTGATAATATAGTTATAGTATAGAATGTTGAAAAAAGTGAGAAAATAGTCATAGTATAGCATGTCGACAGAAGTATAGTATAGCATGTAGAAAAAAGTGATTAAAAAGTTATAGTATAGTATGTCGAAAAAAGATATAAAAGAGTAATAGTATAGTATGTCGAGAAAAGTGATAAAAAAGTCATAGTATAGTATGTCGAAAAAAAAGTCATAGTATAGTATGTCGAAAAAAGTGATAAAAGAGTCATAGTATGTAGAAAAAGTGAAAAAATAGTCATAGTATAGTATGTCCAACAAAGTGATAAAAGAGTCATAGTATAGCATGTCGGAAAAGTCATAATATAGTATGTTGAAAAAAGTGATTAAAAAGTATTAGTATAGTATGTCGAAAAAAGTGATAATAAAGTCATAGTATAGTATGTTGAAAAAAGTGAGAAAATAGTCATAGTATAGCATGTCGAAAAAGTGATAATAAAGTCATAGTATAGTATGTCCAACAACGTGATAAGAGTCATAGTATAGTATGTCGAAAAAAGTGATAAAAAATTCATAGTGTAGTATGTCAAAAAAAGTGATAAAAGAGTCATAGTATAGTATGTTGAAAAAAGTGATAAAAGAGTCATAGTATAATATGTCAAAAAAAGTGAGAAAATAGTCATAGTATAGCATGTTGAAAAAAGTGATAAAAGAGTCATAGTATAGTATGTCGAAAAAAGGGATAAAAGACTCATAGTATAGCATGTCAAAAAAGTGATAATATAGTTATAGTATAGAATGTTGAAAAAAGTGATAAAAGAGTCATAGTATAGTACGTAGAAAAAGTGAAAAAATATTCATAGTATAGTAGGTCCAACAAAGTGATAAAAGAGTCATATTATAGCATGTCGGAAAAGGAATAATATAGTATGTTGAAAAAAGTGATTAAAAAGTCATAGTATAGTATGTCGAAAAAGTGATAATGAAGTCATAGTGTAGTATGTCGAATAAAGGGATAAAAGAGTCATAGTATAGTATGTCGAAAAAAAGTGATAAAAAATTCATAGTATAGTATGTCGAAAAAAGTGATAAAAGAGTCATAGTATAGTATGTTGAAAAAAGTGATAAAAGAGTCATAGTATAGTATGTCGAAAAAAGGATAAAAGAGTCATAGTATAGCATGTCGAAAAAGTGATAATAAAGTCATAGAATAGTATGTCGAAAAAAGTGAAAAAATAGTCACAGTATAGCATGTTGAAAAAAGTGATAAAGAGTGATAGTATAGTATGTTGAAAAAAGTGATAAAAGAGTCATAGTATAGTATGTCGAAAAAAGGATAAAAGAGTCATAGTATAGCATGTCGAAAAAGAGTCATAGTATAGCATGTTGAAAAAGTGATAAAGATCAGTATAGCATGTCGAAAATGCATAATAGTATGTTGAAAAAAGTGATTAAAAGTATAGTATAGTATGTCGAAAAAAGTGATAAAGAGTCATAGTATAGTATGTCGAAAAAGTGATAAGAAAGTCATAGTATAGTATGTCGAAAAAAGTGAGAAAATAGTCATAGTATAGCATGTGAAAAAGTGATAAAGAGTCCAGTATAGTATGTCGAAAAAAGTGATAAAGAGTCATACTATAGTATGTCGAAAAAGTGATAATTGTCATAGTATAGCATGTCGACAGAGGTATAGTATAGCATGTAGAAAAAGTGATAAAAAGTATAGTATAGTATGTCGAAAAAGTGATAAAGAGTCATAGTATAGTATGTCGAAAAAGTGATAAAAAGTCATAGTATAGTATGTCGAAAAAAAGTGAGAAAATAGTCATAGAATAGCAGGTTGAAAAAGTGATAAAAGAGTCATAGTATAGTATGTCGAAAAAAGGGATAAAAGACTCATAGTATAGCATGTCAAAAAGTGATAATATAGTTATAGTATAGAATGTTGAAAAAGTGAGAAAATAGTCATAGTATAGCATGTTTAAAAAGTGATAAAGAGTCATAGTATAGCATGTCGATAAAGTGATAATAAAGTCATAGTATAGTATGTTGAAAAAAGTGAGAAAATAGTCATAGTATAGCATGTCGAAAAAGTGATAATAAAGTCATAGTATAGTATGTCCAACAAAGTGATAAAAGAGTCATAGTATAGTATGTCGAAAAAGTGATAAAAAGTCATAGTATAGTTTGTCGAAAAAAGTGAGAAAATAGTCATAGTATAGAAGTTGAAAAAGTGAGAAAATAGTCATAGTATAGCATGTCGAAAAAGAGTAATAGTATAGCATGTTGAAAAAAGTGATAAAGAGTCATAGTATAGCATGTCGGAAAAGGCATAATATAGTATGTTGAAAAAAGTGATTAAAAGTAATAGTATAGTATGTCGAAAAAAGTGATAAAAGAGTCATACTATAGTATGTCGAAAAAGTGATAAAAAGTCATAGTATAGTATGTTGAAAAAGTGAGAAAATAGTCATAGTATAGCATGTCGAAAAAGTGATAATAAGTCATAGTATAGTATGTCCAACAAAGTGATAAGAGTCATAGTGTAGTATGTCAAAAAAGTGATAAAAGAGTCATAGTATAGTATGTTGAAAAAAGTGATAAAAGAGTCATAGTATAGTATGTCAAAAAAAGTGATAAAAAATTCAAGTATAGTATGTCGAAAAAAGTGATAAAAGAGTCATACTATAGTATGTCGAAAAAAGTGATAAAAGAGTCACAGTATAGTATGTCGAAAAAATTGATAAAAGAGTCATACTATAGTATGTCGAAAAAAGTGATAAATTGTCATAGTATAGCATGTCGACAGAGGTATAGTATAGCATGTAGAAAAAAGTGATTAAAAAGTTATAGTATAGTATGTCGAAAAAAGTGATAAAAGAGTATAGTATAGTATGTCGAAAAGTGATAAAAAAGTCATAGTATAGTATGTCGAAAAAAGTGAGAAATAGTCATAGAATAGCAGTTGAAAAAGTGATAAGAAGTCATAGTATAGTATGTCAAAAAGTGAGAAAATAGTCATAGTATAGCATGTCGACAGAGGTATAGTATAGCATGTAGAAAAAAGTGATAAAAAAGTTATAGTATAGTATGTCGAAAAAAGTGATAAAACAGTAATAGTATAGTGTGTCGAGAAAAGTGATAAAAAAAGTCATAGTATAGTATGTCGAAAAAAGAGTCATAGTATAGCATGTTGAAAAAAGTGATAAAAGGTCATAGTATAGCATGTCGGAAAATGCATAATATAGTATGTTGAAAAAAGTGATTAAAAAGTAATAGTATAGTATGTCGAAAAAAGTGATAAGAGTCATAGTATAGTATGTCGAAAAAAGTGATAAGAAAGTCATAGTATAGTATGTCGAAAAAAAGTGAGAAAATAGTCATACTATAGCATGTTGAAAAAAGTGATAAAAGAGTCATAGTATAGTATGTCGAAAAAAGTGAAAAAATATTCATAATATAGTATGTCCAACAAAGTGATAAAAGAGTCATAGTATAGCATGTCGGAAAAGGCATAATATAGTATGTTGAAAAAAGTGATTAAAAAGTCATAGTATAGTATGTCGAAAAAGTGATAATGAAGTCATAGTGTAGTATGTCGAAAAAAGGGATAAAAGAGTCATAGTATAGCATGTCGAAAAAGTGATAATAAAGTCATAGTATAGTATGTCGAAAAAAGTGAGAAAAAAGTCATAGTATAGCATGTCGAAAAAAGTGATAAAAGAGTCATAGTATTGGATGTCGAAAAAGTGATAAAATAGTCATAGTATAGTATGTCCAACAATGTTATAAAAGAGTCATAGTATAGTATGTTGAAAAAAGTAATAAAAGAGTCATAGTATAGCATGTCGGAAAAGGCATAATATAGTAATTTGAAAAAAGTGATTAAAAATAGTCATAGTATAGCATGTCGAAAAAGTGATAATAAAGTCATAGTATAGTATGTCCAACAAAGTGATAAAAGAGTCATAGTATAGTATGTCGAAAAAAGTGATAAAAAATTCATAGTATAGTATGTCGAAAAAAGTGATAAAAGAGTCATAGTATAGTATGTTGAAAAAAGTGATAAAAGAGTCATAGTATAGTATGTCGAAAAAAGGATAAAAGAGTCATAGTATAGCATGTCGAAAAAGTGATAATAAAGTCATAGAATAGTATGTCGAAAAAAGTGAGAAAATAGTCACAGTATAGCATGTTGAAAAAAGTGATAAAGAGTTATAGTATAGCATGTCGAAAAAAGTGATGTAAGAGTCATAGTATAGTATGTCGAAAAAGTGATAATGAAGTCATAGTATAGTATGTCGAAAAAAGGGATAAAAGAGTCATAGCATAGCATGTCGAAAAAGTGATAATAAAGTCATAGTATAGTATGTCGAAAAAAGTGAGAAAATAGTCATAGTATAGCATGTTGAAAAAAGTGATAAAGAGTCATAGTATAGCATGTCGAAAAAAGTGATAAAAGAGTCATAGTATAGTATGTCGAAAAAGTGATAAAATAGTCATAGAATAGTATGTCCAACAAAGTTATAGAAGAGTCATAGTATAGCTTGTCGGAAAAGGCATAATATAGTATGTTGAAAAAAGTGATTAAAAAGTCATAGTATAGTATGTCGAAAAAGTGAAAAAATAGTCATAGTATAGTATGTCCAACAAAGTGATGAAAGAGTCATAGTATAGCATGTCGGAAAAGGCATAATATAGTATGTTGAAAAAAGTGATTAAAAAGTCATAGTAAAGTATGTCGAAAAAAGTGATAAAAGTGTCATAGTATAGTATGTAGAAAAAGTGAAAAAATAGTCATAGAATAGTATGTCCAACAAAGTGATGAAAGAGTCATAGTATAGCATGTCGGAAAAGGCATAATATAGTATGTTGAAAAAAGTGATTAAAAAGTCATAGTATAGTATGTCGAAAAAGTGATAATGAAGTCATAGTGTAGTATGTCGAAAAAAGGGATAAAAGAGTCATAGTATAGCATGTCGAAAAAGTGATAATAAAGTCATAGTATAGCATGTCGAAAAAAGTGATAAAAGAGTCATAGTATTGAATGGCGAAAAAGTGATAAAATAGTCATAGTATAGTATGTCCAACAAAGTTATAAAAGAGTCATAGTATAGTATGTTGAAAAAAGTAATAAAAAGTCATAGTATAGTATGTCGAAAAAAGAGTCATAGTATAGTATGTCCAACAATGTGATAAAAGAGTCATAGTATAGCATGTCGAAAAGGCATAATATAGTAATTTTAAAAAAGTGATTAAAAAGTAATAGTATAGTATGTCGAAAAAAGTGATAAAATATTCATAGTATAGCATGTCGACAGAGGTATAGTATAGCATGTAGAAAAAAGTGATTAAAAAGTTATAGTATAGTATGTCGAAAAAAGTGATAAAAGAGTCATAGTATAGTATGTCGAAAAAATTGATAAAGGAGTCATACTATAGTATGTCGAAAAAAGTGATAAATTGTCATAGTATAGCATGTCGACAGAGGTATAGTATAGCATGTAGAAAAAAGTGATTAAAAAGTTATAGTATAGTATGTCGAAAAAAGTGATAAAAGAGTAATAGTATAGTATGTCGAGAAAAGTGATAAAAAAGTCATAGTATAGTATGTCGAAAAAAGAGTCATAGTATAGCATGTTGAAAAAAGTGATAAAGACTCATAGTATAGCATGTCGGAAAAGGCATAATATAGTAATTTGAAAAAAGTGATTAAAAATAGTCATAGTATAGCATGTCGAAAAAGTGATAATAAAGTCATAGTATAGTATGTCCAACAAAGTGATAAAAGAGTCATAGTATAGTATGTCGAAAAAAGTGATAAAAAATTCATAGTATAGTATGTCGAAAAAAGTGATAAAAGAGTCATAGTATAGTATGTCGAAAAAAGAGTCATAGTATAGCATGTTGAAAAAAGTGATAAAGACTCATAGTATAGCATGTCGGAAAAGGCATAATATAGTAATTTGAAAAAAGTGATTAAAAATAGTCATAGTATAGCATGTCGAAAAAGTGATAATAAAGTCATAGTATAGTATGTCCAACAAAGTGATAAAAGAGTCATAGTATAGTATGTCGAAAAAAGTGATAAAAAATTCATAGTATAGTATGTCGAAAAAAGTGATAAAAGAGTCATAGTATAGTATGTTGAAAAAAGTGATAAAGAGTCATAGTATAGCATGTCGAAAAAAGTGATAAAAGAGTCATAGTATAGTATGTCGAAAAAGTGATAAAATAGTCATAGAATAGTATGTCCAACAAAGTTATAGAAGAGTCATAGTATAGCTTGTCGGAAAAGGCATAATATAGTATGTTGAAAAAAGTGATTAAAAAGTCATAGTATAGTATGTCGAAAAAGTGAAAAAATAGTCATAGTATAGTATGTCCAACAAAGTGATGAAAGAGTCATAGTATAGCATGTCGGAAAAGGCATAATATAGTATGTTGAAAAAAGTGATTAAAAAGTCATAGTAAAGTATGTCGAAAAAAGTGATAAAAGTGTCATAGTATAGTATGTAGAAAAAGTGAAAAAATAGTCATAGAATAGTATGTCCAACAAAGTGATGAAAGAGTCATAGTATAGCATGTCGGAAAAGGCATAATATAGTATGTTGAAAAAAGTGATTAAAAAGTCATAGTATAGTATGTCGAAAAAGTGATAATGAAGTCATAGTGTAGTATGTCGAAAAAAGGGATAAAAGAGTCATAGTATAGCATGTCGAAAAAGTGATAATAAAGTCATAGTGTAGTATGTCCAACAAAGTTATAAAAGAGTCATAGTATAGTATGTTGAAAAAAGTAATAAAAAGTCATAGTATAGTATGTCGAAAAAAGAGTCATAGTATAGTATGTCCAACAATGTGATAAAAGAGTCATAGTATAGCATGTCGGAAAAGGCATAATATAGTAATTTTAAAAAAGTGATTAAAAAGTAATAGTATAGTATGTCGAAAAAAGTGATAAAATATTCATAGTATAGCATGTCGACAGAGGTATAGTATAGCATGTAGAAAAAAGTGATTAAAAAGTTATAGTATAGTATGTCGAAAAAAGTGATAAAAGAGTAATAGTATAGTATGTCGAGAAAAGTGATAAAAAAGTCATAGTATAGTATGTCGAAAAAAGAGTCATAGTATAGCATGTTGAAAAAAGTGATAAAGACTCATAGTATAGCATGTCGGAAAAGGCATAATATAGTAATTTGAAAAAAGTGATTAAAAATAGTCATAGTATAGCATGTCGAAAAAGTGATAATAAAGTCATAGTATAGTATGTCCAACAAAGTGATAAAAGAGTCATAGTATAGTATGTCGAAAAAAGTGATAAAAAATTCATAGTATAGTATGTCGAAAAAAGTGATAAAAGAGTCATAGTATAGTATGTTGAAAAAAGTGATAAAAGAGTCATAGTATAGTATGTCGAAAAAAGGATAAAAGAGTCATAGTATAGCATGTCGAAAAAGTGATAATAAAGTCATAGAATAGTATGTCGAAAAAAGTGAGAAAATAGTCACAGTATAGCATGTTGAAAAAAGTGATAAAGAGTTATAGTATAGCATGTCGAAAAAAGTGATGTAAGAGTCATAGTATAGTATGTCGAAAAAGTGATAATGAAGTCATAGTATAGTATGTCGAAAAAAGGGATAAAAGAGTCATAGCATAGCATGTCGAAAAAGTGATAATAAAGTCATAGTATAGTATGTCGAAAAAAGTGAGAAAATAGTCATAGTATAGCATGTTGAAAAAAGTGATAAAGTGTCATAGTATAGCATGTCGAAAAAAGTGATAAAAGAGTCATAGTATAGTATGTCGAAAAAGTGATAAAATAGTCATAGAATAGTATGTCCAACAAAGTTATAAAAGAGTCATAGTATAGCTTGTCGGAAAAGGCATAATATAGTATGTTGAAAAAAGTGATTAAAAAGTCATAGTATAGTATGTCGAAAAAGTGAAAAAATAGTCATAGTATAGTATGTCCAACAAAGTGATGAAAGAGTCATAGTATAGCATGTCGGAAAAGGCATAATATAGTATGTTGAAAAAAGTGATTAAAAAGTCATAGTAAAGTATGTCGAAAAAAGTGATAAAAGTGTCATAGTATAGTATGTAGAAAAAGTGAAAAAATAGTCATAGAATAGTATGTCCAACAAAGTGATGAAAGAGTCATAGTATAGCATGTCGGAAAAGGCATAATATAGTATGTTGAAAAAAGTGATTAAAAAGTCATAGTATAGTATGTCGAAAAAGTGATAATGAAGTCATAGTGTAGTATGTCGAAAAAAGGGATAAAAGAGTCATAGTATAGCATGTCGAAAAAGTGATAATAAAGTCATAGTATAGTATGTCGAAAAAAGTGAGAAAAAAGTCATAGTATAGCATGTCGAAAAAAGTGATAAAAGAATCATAGTATTGAATGGCGAAAAAGTGATAAAATAGTCATAGTATAGTATGTCCAACAAAGTTATAAAAGAGTCATAGTATAGTATGTCCAACAATGTGATAAAAGAGTCATAGTATAGCATGTCGGAAAAGGCATAATATAGTAATTTTAAAAAAGTGATTAAAAAGTAATAGTATAGTATGTCGAAAAAAGTGATAAAATATTCATAGTATAGCATGTCGACAGAGGTATAGTATAGCATGTAGAAAAAAGTGATTAAAAAGTTATAGTATAGTATGTCGAAAAAAGTGATAAAAGAGTCATAGTATAGTATGTCGAAAAAATTGATAAAGGTGTCATACTATAGTATGTCGAAAAAAGTGATAAATTGTCATAGTATAGCATGTCGACAGAGGTATAGTATAGCATGTAGAAAAAAGTGATTAAAAAGTTATAGTATAGTATGTCGAAAAAAGTGATAAAAGAGTAATAGTATAGTATGTCGAGAAAAGTGATAAAAAAGTCATAGTATAGTATGTCGAAAAAAGAGTCATAGTATAGCATGTTGAAAAAAGTGATAAAGACTCATAGTATAGCATGTCGGAAAAGGCATAATATAGTAATTTGAAAAAAGTGATTAAAAATAGTCATAGTATAGCATGTCGAAAAAAGTGATAAAAGAGTCATAGTATTGAATGGCGAAAAAGTGATAAAATAGTCATAGTATAGTATGTCCAACAAAGTTATAAAAGAGTCATAGTATAGTATGTTGAAAAAAGTAATAAAAAGTCATAGTATAGTATGTCGAAAAAAGAGTCATAGTATAGTATGTCCAACAATGTGATAAAAGAGTCATAGTATAGCATGTCGGAAAAGGCATAATATAGTAATTTTAAAAAAGTTATTAAAAAGTAATAGTATAGTATGTCGAAAAAAGTGATAAAATATTCATAGTATAGCATGTCGACAGAGGTATAGTATAGCATGTTGAAAAAAGTGATAAAAGAGTAATAGTATAGTATGTCGAGAAAAGTGATAAAAAAGTCATAGTATAGTATGTCGAAAAAAGAGTCATAGTATGGCATGTTGAAAAAAGTGATAAAGAGTCATAATATAGCATGTCGGAAAATGCATAATATAGTATGTTGAAAAAAGTGATTAAAAAGTAATAGTATAGTATGTCGAAAAAAGTGATAAAAGAGTCATAGTATAGTATGTCGAAAAAAGTGATAAGAAAGTCATAGTATAGTATGTCGAAAAAAGTGATAAAAGAGTCATAGTATAGTATGTCGAAAAAAAGTGAGAAAATAGTCATAGTATAGCATGTTGAAGAAAAGGGATAAAAGAGTCATAGTATAGTATGTCGAAAAAAGGGATAAAAGATTCATAGTATAGCATGTCAAAAAAGTGATAATATAGTTATAGTATAGCATGTTGAAAAAAGTGAGAAAATAGTCATAGTATAGCATGTCGAAAAAGTGATAATAAAGTCATAGTATAGTATGTCCAACAAAGTGATAAAAGAGTCATAGTATAGTATGTCGAAAAAAGTGATAAAAAATTCATAGTATAGTTTGTCGAAAAAAGTGATAAAAGAATCATAGTATAGTATGTTGAAAAAAGTGATAAAAGAGTCATAGTATAGTATGTCGAAAAAAGTGAAAAAATATTCATAATATAGTATGTCCAACAAAGTGATAAAAGAGTCATAGTATAGCATGTCGGAAAAGGCATAATATAGTATGTTGAAAAAAGTGATTAAAAAGTCATAGTATAGTATGTCGAAAAAGTGATAATGAAGTCATAGTGTAGTATGTCGAAAAAAGGGATAAAAGAGTCATAGTATAGCATGTCGAAAAAGTGATAATAAAGTCATAGTATAGTATGTCGAAAAAAGTGAGAAAAAAGTCATAGTATAGCATGTCGAAAAAAGTGATAAAAGAGTCATAGTATTGGATGTCGAAAAAGTGAAAAAATAGTCATAGAATAGTATGTCCAACAAAGTGATGAAAGAGTCATAGTATAGCATGTCGGAAAAGGCATAATATAGTATGTTGAAAAAAGTGATTAGAAAGTCATAGTATAGTATGTCGAAAAAGTGATAATGAAGTCATAGTGTAGTATGTCGAAAAAGGGATAAAAGAGTCATAGTATAGCATGTCGAAAAGTGATAATAAAGTCATAGTATAGTATGTCGAAAAAAGTGAGAAAAAAGTCATAGTATAGCATGTCGAAAAAAGTGATAAAAGAATCATAGTATTGAATGGCGAAAAAGTGATAAAATAGTCATAGTATAGTATGTCCAACAAAGTTATAAAAGAGTCATAGTATAGTATGTCCAACAATGTGATAAAAGAGTCATAGTATAGCATGTCGGAAAAGGCATAATATAGTAATTTTAAAAAAGTGATTAAAAAGTAATAGTATAGTATGTCGAAAAAAGTGATAAAATATTCATAGTATAGCATGTCGACAGAGGTATAGTATAGCATGTAGAAAAAAGTGATTAAAAAGTTATAGTATAGTATGTCGAAAAAGTGATAAAAGAGTCATAGTATAGTATGTCGAAAAAATTGATAAAGGTGTCATACTATAGTATGTCGAAAAAAGTGATAAATTGTCATAGTATAGCATGTCGACAGAGGTATAGTATAGCATGTAGAAAAAAGTGATTAAAAAGTTATAGTATAGTATGTCGAAAAAAGTGATAAAAGAGTAATAGTATAGTATGTCGAGAAAAGTGATAAAAAAGTCATAGTATAGTATGTCGAAAAAAGAGTCATAGTATAGCATGTTGAAAAAAGTGATAAAGACTCATAGTATAGCATGTCGGAAAAGGCATAATATAGTAATTTGAAAAAAGTGATTAAAAATAGTCATAGTATAGCATGTCGAAAAAAGTGATAAAAGAGTCATAGTATTGAATGGCGAAAAAGTGATAAAATAGTCATAGTATAGTATGTCCAACAAAGTTATAAAAGAGTCATAGTATAGTATGTTGAAAAAGTAATAAAAGTCATAGTATAGTATGTCGAAAAAGAGTCATAGTATAGTATGTCCAACAATGTGATAAAAGAGTCATAGTATAGCATGTCGGAAAAGGCATAATATAGTAATTTTAAAAAAGTTATTAAAAAGTAATAGTATAGTATGTCGAAAAAAGTGATAAAATATTCATAGTATAGCATGTCGACAGAGGTATAGTATAGCATGTTGAAAAAAGTGATAAAAGAGTAATAGTATAGTATGTCGAGAAAAGTGATAAAAAAGTCATAGTATAGTATGTCGAAAAAAGAGTCATAGTATGGCATGTTGAAAAAAGTGATAAAGAGTCATAATATAGCATGTCGGAAAATGCATAATATAGTATGTTGAAAAAAGTGATTAAAAAGTAATAGTATAGTATGTCGAAAAAAGTGATAAAAGAGTCATAGTATAGTATGTCGAAAAAAGTGATAAGAAAGTCATAGTATAGTATGTCGAAAAAAGTGATAAAAGAGTCATAGTATAGTATGTCGAAAAAAAGTGAGAAAATAGTCATAGTATAGCATGTTGAAGAAAAGGGATAAAAGAGTCATAGTATAGTATGTCGAAAAAAGGGATAAAAGATTCATAGTATAGCATGTCAAAAAAGTGATAATATAGTTATAGTATAGCATGTTGAAAAAAGTGAGAAAATAGTCATAGTATAGCATGTCGAAAAAGTGATAATAAAGTCATAGTATAGTATGTCCAACAAAGTGATAAAGAGTCATAGTATAGTATGTCGAAAAAAGTGATAAAAATTCATAGTATAGTTTGTCGAAAAAAGTGATAAAAGAATCATAGTATAGTATGTTGAAAAAAGTGATAAAGAGTCATAGTATAGTATGTCGAAAAAAGTGATAAAAAATTCAAGTATAGTATGTCGAAAAAAGTGATAAAAGAGTCATAATATAGTATATCGAAAAAAGTGATAAAATATTCATAGTATAGCATGTCGACAGAGGTATAGTATAGCATGTTGAAAAAGTGATAAAAGAGTAATAGTATAGTATGTCGAGAAAAGTGATAAAAAGTCATAGTATAGTATGTCGAAAAAAGAGTCATAGTATAGCATGTTGAAAAAAGTGATAAAGAGTCATAGTATAGCATGTCGGAAAATGCATAATATAGTATGTTGAAAAAGTGATTAAAAGTAATAGTATAGTATGTCGAAAAAAGTGATAAAAGAGTCATAGTATAGTATGTCGAAAAAGTGATAAGAAAGTCATAGTATAGTATGTCGAAAAAAGTGAGAAAATAGTCATAGTATAGCATGTTGAAAAAGTGATAAAAGAGTCACAGTATAGTATGTCGAAAAAATTGATAAAAGAGTCATACTATAGTATGTCGAAAAAAGTGATAAATTGTCATAGTATAGCATGTCGACAGAGGTATAGTATAGCATGTAGAAAAAGTGATTAAAAAGTTATAGTATAGTATGTCGAAAAAAGTGATAAAAGAGTAATAGTATAGTATGTCGAGAAAAGTGATAAAAAAGTCATAGTATAGTATGTCGAAAAAAGTGAGAAAATAGTCATAGAATAGCAGGTTGAAAAAAGTGATAAAAGAGTCATAGTATAGTATGTCGAAAAAAGGGATAAAAGACTCATAGTATAGCATGTCAAAAAAGTGATAATATAGTTATAGTATAGAATGTTGAAAAAAGTGAGAAAATAGTCATAGTATAGCATGTTTAAAAAAGTGATAAAGAGTCATAGTATAGCATGTCGATAAAGTGATAATAAAGTCATAGTATAGTATGTTGAAAAAAGTGAGAAAATAGTCATAGTATAGCATGTCGAAAAAGTGATAATAAAGTCATAGTATAGTATGTCCAACAAAGTGATAAAAGAGTCATAGTATAGTATGTCGAAAAAAGTGATAAGAAAGTCATAGTATAGTTTGTCGAAAAAAAGTGAGAAAATAGTCATAGTATAGAAAGTTGAAAAAAGTGAGAAAATAGTCATAGTATAGCATGTCGAAAAAAGAGTAATAGTATAGCATGTTGAAAAAAGTGATAAGAGTCATAGTATAGCATGTCGGAAAAGGCATAATATAGTATGTTGAAAAAAGTGATTAAAAAGTAATAGTATAGTATGTCGAAAAAAGTGATAAAAGAGTCATAGTATAGTATGTCGAAAAAAGTGATAAGAAAGTCATAGTATAGTATGTCGAAAAAAAGTGAGAAAATAGTCATAGTATAGTATGTCGAAAAAGTGATAAGAGTCATACTATAGTATGTCGAAAAAAGTGATAAAAAATTCAAGTATAGTATGTCGAAAAAAGTGATAAAAGAGTCATACTATAGTATGTCGAAAAAAGTGATAAGAAAGTCATAGTATAGTATGTTGAAAAAAGTGAGAAAATAGTCATAGTATAGCATGTCGAAAAAGTGATAATAAAGTCATAGTATAGTATGTCCAACAAAGTGATAAGAGTCATAGTGTAGTATGTCAAAAAAAGTGATAAAAGAGTCATAGTATAGTATGTTGAAAAAAGTGATAAAAGAGTCATAGTATAGTATGTCAAAAAAAGTGATAAAAAATTCAAGTATAGTATGTCGAAAAAAGTGATAAAAGAGTCATACTATAGTATGTCGAAAAAAGTGATAAAAGAGTCACAGTATAGTATGTCGAAAAAATTGATAAAAGAGTCATACTATAGTATGTCGAAAAAAGTGATAAATTGTCATAGTATAGCATGTCGACAGAGGTATAGTATAGCATGTAGAAAAAAGTGATTAAAAAGTTATAGTATAGTATGTCGAAAAAAGTGATAAAAGAGTAATAGTATAGTATGTCGAGAAAAGTGATAAAAAAGTCATAGTATAGTATGTCGAAAAAAAGTGAGAAAATAGTCATAGAATAGCAGGTTGAAAAAAGTGATAAGAAAGTCATAGTATAGTATGTCAAAAAAGTGAGAAAATAGTCATAGTATAGCATGTCGACAGAGGTATAGTATAGCATGTAGAAAAAAGTGATAAAAAAGTTATAGTATAGTATGTCGAAAAAAGTGATAAAACAGTAATAGTATAGTGTGTCGAGAAAAGTGATAAAAAAAGTCATAGTATAGTATGTCGAAAAAAGAGTCATAGTATAGCATGTTGAAAAAAGTGATAAAAGGTCATAGTATAGCATGTCGGAAAATGCATAATATAGTATGTTGAAAAAAGTGATTAAAAAGTAATAGTATAGTATGTCGAAAAAAGTGATAAGAAAGTCATAGTATAGTATGTCGAAAAAAAGTGAGAAAATAGTCATACTATAGCATGTTGAAAAAAGTGATAAAAGAGTCATAGTATAGTATGTCGAAAAAAGTGAAAAAATATTCATAATATAGTATGTCCAACAAAGTGATAAAAGAGTCATAGTATAGCATGTCGGAAAAGGCATAATATAGTATGTTGAAAAAAGTGATTAAAAAGTCATAGTATAGTATGTCGAAAAAGTGATAATGAAGTCATAGTGTAGTATGTCGAAAAAAGTGAGAAAAAAGTCATAGTATAGCATGTCGAAAAAAGTGATAAAAGAATCATAGTATTGAATGGCGAAAAAGTGATAAAATAGTCATAGTATAGTATGTCCAACAAAGTTATAAAAGAGTCATAGTATAGTATGTCCAACAATGTGATAAAAGAGTCATAGTATAGCATGTCGGAAAAGGCATAATATAGTAATTTTAAAAAAGTGATTAAAAAGTAATAGTATAGTATGTCGAAAAAAGTGATAAAATATTCATAGTATAGCATGTCGACAGAGGTATAGTATAGCATGTAGAAAAAAGTGATTAAAAAGTTATAGTATAGTATGTCGAAAAAAGTGATAAAAGAGTCATAGTATAGTATGTCGAAAAAATTGATAAAGGAGTCATACTATAGTATGTCGAAAAAAGTGATAAATTGTCATAGTATAGCATGTCGACAGAGGTATAGTATAGCATGTAGAAAAAAGTGATTAAAAAGTTATAGTATAGTATGTCGAAAAAAGTGATAAAAGAGTAATAGTATAGTATGTCGAGAAAAGAGTCATAGTATAGCATGTTGAAAAAAGTGATAAAGACTCATAGTATAGCATGTCGGAAAAGGCATAATATAGTAATTTGAAAAAAGTGATTAAAAATAGTCATAGTATAGCATGTCGAAAAAAGTGATAAAAGAGTCATAGTATTGAATGGCGAAAAAGTGATAAAATAGTCATAGTATAGTATGTCCAACAAAGTTATAAAAGAGTCATAGTATAGTATGTTGAAAAAAGTAATAAAAAGTCATAGTATAGTATGTCGAAAAAAGAGTCATAGTATAGTATGTCCAACAATGTGATAAAAGAGTCATAGTATAGCATGTCGGAAAAGGCATAATATAGTAATTTTAAAAAAGTTATTAAAAAGTAATAGTATAGTATGTCGAAAAAAGTGATAAAATATTCATAGTATAGCATGTCGACAGAGGTATAGTATAGCATGTTGAAAAAAGTGATAAAAGAGTAATAGTATAGTATGTCGAGAAAAGTGATAAAAAAGTCATAGTATAGTATGTCGAAAAAAGAGTCATAGTATGGCATGTTGAAAAAAGTGATAAAGAGTCATAATATAGCATGTCGGAAAATGCATAATATAGTATGTTGAAAAAGTGATTAAAAGTAATAGTATAGTATGTCGAAAAAAGTGATAAAAGAGTCATAGTATAGTATGTCGAAAAAAGTGATAAGAAGTCATAGTATAGTATGTCGAAAAAAGTGATAAAAGAGTCATAGTATAGTATGTCGAAAAAAAGTGAGAAAATAGTCATAGTATAGCATGTTGAAGAAAAGGGATAAAAGAGTCATAGTATAGTATGTCGAAAAAAGGGATAAAAGATTCATAGTATAGCATGTCAAAAAAGTGATAATATAGTTATAGTATAGCATGTTGAAAAAGTGAGAAAATAGTCATAGTATAGCATGTCGAAAAAGTGATAATAAAGTCATAGTATAGTATGTCCAACAAAGTGATAAAAGAGTCATAGTATAGTATGTCGAAAAAAGTGATAAAAAATTCATAGTATAGTTTGTCGAAAAAGTGATAAAAGAATCATAGTATAGTATGTTGAAAAAAGTGATAAAAGAGTCATAGTATAGTATGTCGAAAAAAGTGATAAAAATTCAAGTATAGTATGTCGAAAAAAGTGATAAAGAGTCATAATATAGTATATCGAAAAAAGTGATAAAATATTCATAGTATAGCATGTCGACAGAGGTATAGTATAGCATGTTGAAAAAAGTGATAAAAGAGTAATAGTATAGTATGTCGAGAAAGTGATAAAAAGTCATAGTATAGTATGTCGAAAAAGAGTCATAGTATAGCATGTTGAAAAAGTGATAAAGAGTCATAGTATAGCATGTCGGAAAATGCATAATATAGTATGTTGAAAAAAGTGATTAAAAAGTAATAGTATAGTATGTCGAAAAAAGTGATAAAAGAGTCATAGTATATTATGTCGAAAAAAGTGATAAGAAAGTCATAGTATAGTATGTCGAAAAAAAGTGAGAAAATAGTCATAGTATAGCATGTTGAAAAAAGTGATAAAAGAGTCACAGTATAGTATGTCGAAAAAATTGATAAAAGAGTCATACTATAGTATGTCGAAAAAAGTGATAAATTGTCATAGTATAGCATGTCGACAGAGGTATAGTATAGCATGTAGAAAAAAGTGATTAAAAAGTTATAGTATAGTATGTCGAAAAAAGTGATAAAAGAGTAATAGTATAGTATGTCGAAAAAAAGTGAGAAAATAGTCATAGAATAGCAGGTTGAAAAAAGTGATAAAAGAGTCATAGTATAGTATGTCGAAAAAAGGGATAAAAGACTCATAGTATAGCATGTCAAAAAGTGATAATATAGTTATAGTATAGAATGTTGAAAAAAGTGAGAAAATAGTCATAGTATAGCATGTTTAAAAAAGTGATAAAGAGTCATAGTATAGCATGTCGATAAAGTGATAATAAAGTCATAGTATAGTATGTTGAAAAAAGTGAGAAAATAGTCATAGTATAGCATGTCGAAAAAGTGATAATAAAGTCATAGTATAGTATGTCCAACAAAGTGATAAAAGAGTCATAGTATAGTATGTCGAAAAAAGTGATAAGAAAGTCATAGTATAGTTTGTCGAAAAAAAGTGAGAAAATAGTCATAGTATAGAAAGTTGAAAAAGTGAGAAAATAGTCATAGTATAGCATGTCGAAAAAAGAGTAATAGTATAGCATGTTGAAAAAAGTGATAAAGAGTCATAGTATAGCATGTCGGAAAAGGCATAATATAGTATGTTGAAAAAAGTGATTAAAAAGTAATAGTATAGTATGTCGAAAAAGTGATAAAGAGTCATAGTATAGTATGTCGAAAAAAGTGATAAGAAAGTCATAGTATAGTATGTCGAAAAAAAGTGAGAAAATAGTCATAGTATAGTATGTCGAAAAAGTGATAAGAGTCATACTATAGTATGTCGAAAAAAGTGATAAAAAATTCAAGTATAGTATGTCGAAAAAAGTGATAAAAGAGTCATACTATAGTATGTCGAAAAAAGTGATAAGAAAGTCATAGTATAGTATGTTGAAAAAAGTGAGAAAATAGTCATAGTATAGCATGTCGAAAAGTGATAATAAAGTCATAGTATAGTATGTCCAACAAGTGATAAGAGTCATAGTGTAGTATGTCAAAAAAAGTGATAAAAGAGTCATAGTATAGTATGTTGAAAAAAGTGATAAAGAGTCATAGTATAGTATGTCAAAAAAGTGATAAAAAATTCAAGTATAGTATGTCGAAAAAGTGATAAAAGAGTCATACTATAGTATGTCGAAAAAAGTGATAAAGAGTCACAGTATAGTATGTCGAAAAAATTGATAAAAGAGTCATACTATAGTATGTCGAAAAAAGTGATAAATTGTCATAGTATAGCATGTCGACAGAGGTATAGTATAGCATGTAGAAAAAAGTGATTAAAAAGTTATAGTATAGTATGTCGAAAAAAGTGATAAAAGAGTAATAGTATAGTATGTCGAGAAAAGTGATAAAAAAGTCATAGTATAGTATGTCGAAAAAAAGTGAGAAAGTAGTCATAGAATAGCAGGTTGAAAAAAGTGATAAGAAAGTCATAGTATAGTATGTCAAAAAAGTGAGAAAATAGTCATAGTATAGCATGTCGACAGAGGTATAGTATAGCATGTAGAAAAAAGTGATAAAAAAGTTATAGTATAGTATGTCGAAAAAAGTGATAAAACAGTAATAGTATAGTGTGTCGAGAAAAGTGATAAAAAAAGTCATAGTATAGTATGTCGAAAAAAGAGTCATAGTATAGCATGTTGAAAAAAGTGATAAAAGGTCATAGTATAGCATGTCGGAAAATGCATAATATAGTATGTTGAAAAAAGTGATTAAAAAGTAATAGTATAGTATGTCGAAAAAAGTGATAAGAAAGTCATAGTATAGTATGTCGAAAAAAAGTGAGAAAATAGTCATACTATAGCATGTTGAAAAAAGTGATAAAAGAGTCATAGTATAGTATGTCGAAAAAAGTGAAAAAATATTCGTAATATAGTATGTCCAACAAAGTGATAAAAGAGTCATAGTATAGCATGTCGGAAAAGGCATAATATAGTATGTTGAAAAAAGTGATTAAAAAGTCATAGTATAGTATGTCGAAAAGTGATAATGAAGTCATAGTGTAGTATGTCGAAAAAAGGGATAAAAGAGTCATAGTATAGCATGTCGAAAAAGTGATAATAAAGTCATAGTATAGTATGTCGAAAAAGTGAGAAAAAGTCATAGTATAGCATGTCGAAAAAAGTGATAAAAGAGTCATAGTATTGGATGTCGAAAAAGTGATAAAATAGTCATAGTATAGTATGTCCAACAATGTTATAAAAGAGTCATAGTATAGTATGTTGAAAAAAGTAATAAAAGAGTCATAGTATAGCATGTCGGAAAAGGCATAATATAGTAATTTGAAAAAGTGATTAAAATAGTCATAGTATAGCATGTCGAAAAAGTGATAATAAAGTCATAGTATAGTATGTCCAACAAAGTGATAAAAGAGTCATAGTATAGTATGTCGAAAAAAGTGATAAAAAATTCATAGTATAGTATGTCGAAAAAAGTGATAAAAGAGTCATAGTATAGTATGTTGAAAAAAGTGATAAAAGAGTCATAGTATAGTATGTCGAAAAAAGTGATAAAAGAGTCATAGTATAGCATGTTGAAAAAAGTGATAAAGAGTTATAGTATAGCATGTCGAAAAAAGTGATGTAAGAGTCATAGTATAGTATGTCGAAAAAGTGATAATGAAGTCATAGTATAGTATGTCGAAAAAAGGGATAAAAGAGTCATAGCATAGCATGTCGAAAAAGTGATAATAAAGTCATAGTATAGTATGTCGAAAAAAGTGAGAAAATAGTCATAGTATAGCATGTTGAAAAAAGTGATAAAGAGTCATAGTATAGCATGTCGAAAAAAGTGATAAAAGAGTCATAGTATAGTATGTCGAAAAAGTGATAAAATAGTCATAGAATAGTATGTCCAACAAAGTTATAGAAGAGTCATAGTATAGCTTGTCGGAAAAGGCATAATATAGTATGTTGAAAAAAGTGATTAAAAAGTCATAGTATAGTATGTCGAAAAAGTGAAAAATAGTCATAGTATAGTATGTCCAACAAAGTGATGAAAGAGTCATAGTATAGCATGTCGGAAAAGGCATAATATAGTATGTTGAAAAAGTGATTAAAAAGTCATAGTAAAGTATGTCGAAAAAAGTGATAAAGTGTCATAGTATAGTATGTAGAAAAAGTGAAAAATAGTCATAGAATAGTATGTCCAACAAAGTGATGAAAGAGTCATAGTATAGCATGTCGAAAAGGCATAATATAGTATGTTGAAAAAAGTGATTAAAAAGTCATAGTATAGTATGTCGAAAAAGTGATAATGAAGTCATAGTGTAGTATGTCGAAAAAGGGATAAAAGAGTCATAGTATAGCATGTCGAAAAAGTGATAATAAAGTCATAGTATAGCATGTCGAAAAAGTGATAAAAGAGTCATAGTATTGAATGGCGAAAAAGTGATAAAATAGTCATAGTATAGTATGTCCAACAAAGTTATAAAAGAGTCATAGTATAGTATGTTGAAAAAAGTAATAAAAGTCATAGTATAGTATGTCGAAAAAAGAGTCATAGTATAGTATGTCCAACAATGTGATAAAGAGTCATAGTATAGCATGTCGGAAAAGGCATAATATAGTAATTTTAAAAAGTGATTAAAAGTAATAGTATAGTATGTCGAAAAAAGTGATAAAATATTCATAGTATAGCATGTCGACAGAGGTATAGTATAGCATGTAGAAAAAAGTGATTAAAAAGTTATAGTATAGTATGTCGAAAAAAGTGATAAAAGAGTCATAGTATAGTATGTCGAAAAAATTGATAAAGGAGTCATACTATAGTATGTCGAAAAAAGTGATAAATTGTCATAGTATAGCATGTCGACAGAGGTATAGTATAGCATGTAGAAAAAAGTGATTAAAAAGTTATAGTATAGTATGTCGAAAAAAGTGATAAAAGAGTAATAGTATAGTATGTCGAGAAAAGTGATAAAAAAGTCATAGTATAGTATGTCGAAAAAAGAGTCATAGTATAGCATGTTGAAAAAAGTGATAAAGACTCATAGTATAGCATGTCGGAAAAGGCATAATATAGTAATTTGAAAAAAGTGATTAAAAATAGTCATAGTATAGCATGTCGAAAAAGTGATAATAAAGTCATAGTATAGTATGTCCAACAAAGTGATAAAAGAGTCATAGTATAGTATGTCGAAAAAAGTGATAAAAAATTCATAGTATAGTATGTCGAAAAAAGTGATAAAAGACTCATAGTATAGTATGTTGAAAAAAGTGATAAAGAGTCATAGTATAGCATGTCGAAAAAAGTGATAAAAGAGTCATAGTATAGTATGTCGAAAAAGTGATAAAATAGTCATAGAATAGTATGTCCAACAAAGTTATAGAAGAGTCATAGTATAGCTTGTCGGAAAAGGCATAATATAGTATGTTGAAAAAAGTGATTAAAAAGTCATAGTATAGTATGTCGAAAAAGTGAAAAAATAGTCATAGTATAGTATGTCCAACAAAGTGATGAAAGAGTCATAGTATAGCATGTCGGAAAAGGCATAATATAGTATGTTGAAAAAAGTGATTAAAAAGTCATAGTAAAGTATGTCGAAAAAAGTGATAAAAGTGTCATAGTATAGTATGTAGAAAAAGTGAAAAATAGTCATAGAATAGTATGTCCAACAAAGTGATGAAAGAGTCATAGTATAGCATGTCGGAAAAGGCATAATATAGTATGTTGAAAAAAGTGATTAAAAAGTCATAGTATAGTATGTCGAAAAAGTGATAATGAAGTCATAGTGTAGTATGTCGAAAAAAGGGATAAAAGAGTCATAGTATAGCATGTCGAAAAAGTGATAATAAAGTCATAGTATAGCATGTCGAAAAAAGTGATAAAAGAGTCATAGTATTGAATGGCGAAAAAGTGATAAAATAGTCATAGTATAGTATGTCCAACAAAGTTATAAAAGAGTCATAGTATAGTATGTTGAAAAAAGTAATAAAAAGTCATAGTATAGTATGTCGAAAAAAGAGTCATAGTATAGTATGTCCAACAATGTGATAAAAGAGTCATAGTATAGCATGTCGGAAAAGGCATAATATAGTAATTTTAAAAAAGTGATTAAAAAGTAATAGTATAGTATGTCGAAAAAAGTGATAAAATATTCATAGTATAGCATGTCGACAGAGGTATAGTATAGCATGTAGAAAAAAGTGATTAAAAAGTTATAGTATAGTATGTCGAAAAAAGTGATAAAAGAGTCATAGTATAGTATGTCGAAAAATTGATAAAGGAGTCATACTATAGTATGTCGAAAAAGTGATAAATTGTCATAGTATAGCATGTCGACAGAAGTATAGTATAGCATGTAGAAAAAAGTGATTAAAAAGTTATAGTATAGTATGTCGAAAAAAGTGATAAAAGAGTAATAGTATAGTATGTCGAGAAAAGTGATAAAAAAGTCATAGTATAGTATGTCGAAAAAAGAGTCATAGTATAGCATGTTGAAAAAAGTGATAAAGACTCATAGTATAGCATGTCGGAAAAGGCATAATATAGTAATTTGAAAAAAGTGATTAAAAATAGTCATAGTATAGCATGTCGAAAAAGTGATAATAAAGTCATAGTATAGTATGTCCAACAAAGTGATAAAAGAGTCATAGTATAGTATGTCGAAAAAAGTGATAAAAAATTCATAGTATAGTATGTCGAAAAAAGTGATAAAAGAGTCATAGTATAGTATGTTGAAAAAAGTGATAAAAGAGTCATAGTATAGTATGTCGAAAAAGGATAAAAGAGTCATAGTATAGCATGTCGAAAAAGTGATAATAAAGTCATAGAATAGTATGTCGAAAAAAGTGAGAAAATAGTCACAGTATAGCATGTTGAAAAAAGTGATAAAGAGTTATAGTATAGCATGTCGAAAAAGTGATGTAAGAGTCATAGTATAGTATGTCGAAAAAGTGATAATGAAGTCATAGTATAGTATGTCGAAAAAGGGATAAAAGAGTCATAGCATAGCATGTCGAAAAAGTGATAATAAAGTCATAGTATAGTATGTCGAAAAAGTGAGAAAATAGTCATAGTATAGCATGTTGAAAAAGTGATAAAGTGTCATAGTATAGCATGTCGAAAAAAGTGATAAAAGAGTCATAGTATAGTATGTCGAAAAAGTGATAAAATAGTCATAGAATAGTATGTCCAAACAAAGTTATAAAAGAGTCATAGTATAGCTTGTCGGAAAAGGCATAATATAGTATGTTGAAAAAAGTGATTAAAAGTCATAGTATAGTATGTCGAAAAAGTGAAAAATAGTCATAGTATAGTATGTCCAACAAAGTGATGAAAGAGTCATAGTATAGCATGTCGGAAAAGGCATAATATAGTATGTTGAAAAAAGTGATTAAAAAGTCATAGTAAAGTATGTCGAAAAAAGTGATAAAAGTGTCATAGTATAGTATGTAGAAAAAGTGAAAGAATAGTCATAGAATAGTATGTCCAACAAAGTGATGAAAGAGTCATAGTATAGCATGTCGGAAAAGGCATAATATAGTATGTTGAAAAAAGTGATTAAAAGTCATAGTATAGTATGTCGAAAAAGTGATAATGAAGTCATAGTGTAGTATGTCGAAAAAAGGGATAAAAGAGTCATAGTATAGCATGTCGAAAAAGTGATAATAAAGTCATAGTATAGTATGTCGAAAAAAGTGAGAAAAAAGTCATAGTATAGCATGTCGAAAAAAGTGATAAAAGAATCATAGTATTGAATGGCGAAAAAGTGATAAAATAGTCATAGTATAGTATGTCCAACAAAGTTATAAAAGAGTCATAGTATAGTATGTCCAACAATGTGATAAAAGAGTCATAGTATAGCATGTCGGAAAAGGCATAATATAGTAATTTTAAAAAAGTGATTAAAAAGTAATAGTATAGTATGTCGAAAAAAGTGATAAAATATTCATAGTATAGCATGTCGACAGAGGTATAGTATAGCATGTAGAAAAAGTGATTAAAAAGTTATAGTATAGTATGTCGAAAAAAGTGATAAAGAGTCATAGTATAGTATGTCGAAAAAATTGATAAAGGAGTCATACTATAGTATGTCGAAAAAAGTGATAAATTGTCATAGTATAGCATGTCGACAGAGGTATAGTATAGCATGTAGAAAAAAGTGATTAAAAAGTTATAGTATAGTATGTCGAAAAAAGTGATAAAAGAGTAATAGTATAGTATGTCGAGAAAAGTGATAAAAAAGTCATAGTATAGTATGTCGAAAAAAGAGTCATAGTATAGCATGTTGAAAAAAGTGATAAAGACTCATAGTATAGCATGTCGGAAAAGGCATAATATAGTAATTTGAAAAAAGTGATTAAAAATAGTCATAGTATAGCATGTCGAAAAAAGTGATAAAAGAGTCATAGTATTGAATGGCGAAAAAGTGATAAAATAGTCATAGTATAGTATGTCCAACAAAGTTATAAAAGAGTCATAGTATAGTATGTTGAAAAAGTAATAAAAAGTCATAGTATAGTATGTCGAAAAAAGAGTCATAGTATAGTATGTCCAACAATGTGATAAAAGAGTCATAGTATAGCATGTCGGAAAAGGCATAATATAGTAATTTTAAAAAAGTTATTAAAAAGTAATAGTATAGTATGTCGAAAAAAGTGATAAAATATTCATAGTATAGCATGTCGACAGAGGTATAGTATAGCATGTAGAAAAAAGTGATTAAAAAGTTATAGTATAGTATGTCGAATAAAGTGATAAAAGAGTCATAGTATAGTATGTCGAAAAAATTGATAAAGGAGTCATACTATAGTATGTCGAAAAAAGTGATAAATTGTCATAGTATAGCATGTCGACAGAGGTATAGTATAGCATGTAGAAAAAAGTGATTAAAAAGTTATAGTATAGTATGTCGAAAAAAGTGATAAAGAGTAATAGTATAGTATGTCGAGAAAAGTGATAAAAAGTCATAGTATAGTATGTCGAAAAAAGAGTCATAGTATAGCATGTTGAAAAAGTGATAAAGACTCATAGTATAGCATGTCGGAAAATGCATAATATAGTATGTTGAAAAAATTGATTAAAAAGTAATAGTATAGTATGTCGAAAAAAGTGATAAAAGAGTCATAGTATAGTATGTCGAAAAAAGTGATAAAGAGTCATAGTATAGCATGTCGAAAAAAGTGATAAAAGAGTCATAGTATAGTATGTCGAAAAAGTGATAAAATAGTCATAGAATAGTATGTCCAACAAAGTTATAAAAGAGTCATAGTATAGCTTGTCGGAAAAGGCATAATATAGTATGTTGAAAAAAGTGATTAAAAAGTCATAGTATAGTATGTAGAAAAAAGTGATAAGAAAGTCATAGTATGGTATGTCGAAAAAAAGTGATAATATAGTTATAGTATAGTATGTTGAAAGAAGTGAGAAAATAGTCATAGTATAGAATGTTGAAAAAAGTGATAAAGAGTCATAGTATAGCATGTCGATAAAGTGATAATAAAGTCATAGTATAGTATGTTGAAAAAAGTGAGAAAATAGTCATAGTATAGCATGTCGAAAAAGTGATAATATAGTTATAGTATAGTATGTTGAAAAAAGTGAGAAAATAGTCATAGTATAGCATGTTGAAAAAAGTGATAAAAGAGTCATAGTATAGTATGTCGAAAAAAGGGATAAAAGACTCATAGTATAGCATGTCAAAAAAGTGATAATATAGTTATAGTATAGTATGTTGAAAAAAGTGATAAAGAGTCATAGTATAGCATGTCGATAAAGTGATAATAAAGTCATAGTATAGTATGTTGAAAAAAGTGAGAAAATAGTCATAGTATAGCATGACGAAAAAGTGATAATAAAGTCATAGTATAGTATGTCCAACAAAGTGATAAAAGAGTCATAGTATAGTATGTCGAAAAATTGATAAAAAATTCATAGTATAGTATGTCGAAAAAGTGATAAAGAGTCATAGTATAGTATGTTGAAAAAGTGATAAAAGAGTCATAGTATAGTATGTCGAAAAAGGGATAAAAGAGTCATAGTATAGCATGTCGAAAAAGTGATAATAAAGTCATAGAATAGTATGTCGAAAAAGTGAGAAATAGTCACAGTATAGCATGTTGAAAAAGTGATAAAGAGTCATAGTATAGCATGTCGAAAAAAGTGATGTAAGAGTCATAGTATAGTATGTCGAAAAAGTGATAATGAAGTCATAGTGTAGTATGTCGAAAAAAGGGATAAAAGAGTCATAGTATAGCATGTCGAAACAGTGATAATAAAGTCATAGTATAGTATGTCGAAAAAAGTGAGAAAATAGTCATAGTATAGCATGTTGAAAAAAGTGATAAAGAGTCATAGTATAGCATGTCGAAAAAAGTGATAAAAGAGTCATAGTATAGTATGTCGAAAAAGTGAAAAAATAGTCATAGTATAGTATGTGCAACAAAGTGATGAAAGAGTCATAGTATAGCATGTCGGAAAAGGCATAATATAGTATGTTGAAAAAAGTGATTAAAAAGTCATAGTAAAGTATGTCGAAAAAAGTGATAAAAGTGTCATAGTATAGCATGTTGAAAAAAGTGATAAAGAGTCATAGTATAGCATGTCGAAAAAAGTGATAAAAGAGTCATAGTATAGTATGTCGAAAAAGTGATAAAATAGTCATAGAATAGTATGTCCAACAAAGTTATAAAAGAGTCATAGTATAGCTTGTCGGAAAGGCATAATATAGTATGTTGAAAAAGTGATTAAAAAGTCATAGTACAGTATGTAGAAAAGTGAAAAAATAGTCATAGTATAGTATGTGCAACAAAGTGATGAAAGAGTCATAGTATAGCATGTCGGAAAAGGCATAATATAGTATGTTGAAAAAAGTGATTAAAAAGTCATAGTAAAGTATGTCGAAAAAAGTGATAAGAAAGTCATAGTATGGTATGTCGAAAAAAAGTGATAATATAGTTATAGTATAGTATGTTGAAAGAAGTGAGAAAATAGTCATAGTATAGAATGTTGAAAAAAGTGATAAAGAGTCATAGTATAGCATGTCGATAAAGTGATAATAAAGTCATAGTATAGTATGTTGAAAAAAGTGAGAAAATAGTCATAGTATAGCATGTCGAAAAAGTGATAATATAGTTATAGTATAGTATGTTGAAAAAAGTGAGAAAATAGTCATAGTATAGCATGTTGAAAAAAGTGATAAAAGAGTCATAGTATAGTATGTCGAAAAAAGGGATAAAAGAGTCATAGTATAGCATGTCAAAAAAGTGATAATATAGTTATAGTATAGTATGTTGAAAAAAGTGAGAAAATAGTCATAGTATAGCATGTTGAAAAAAGTGATAAAGAGTCATAGTATAGCATGTCGATAAAGTGATAATAAAGTCATAGTATAGTATGTTGAAAAAAGTGAGAAAATAGTCATAGTATAGCATGACGAAAAAGTGATAATAAAGTCATAGTATAGTATGTCCAACAAAGTGATAAAAGAGTCATAGTATAGTATGTCGAAAAAAGTGATAAAAAATTCATAGTATAGTATGTCGAAAAAAGTGATAAAAGAGTCATAGTATAGTATGTTGAAAAAGTGATAAAAGAGTCATAGTATAGTATGTCGAAAAAGGGATAAAAGAGTCATAGTATAGCATGTCGAAAAAGTGATAATAAAGTCATAGAATAGTATGTCGAAAAAAGTGAGAAAATAGTCACAGTATAGCATGTTGAAAAAAGTGATAAAGAGTCATAGTATAGCATGTCGAAAAAAGTGATGTAAGAGTCATAGTATAGTATGTCGAAAAAGTGATAATGAAGTCATAGTGTAGTATGTCGAAAAAAGGGATAAAAGAGTCATAGTATAGCATGTCGAAACAGTGATAATAAAGTCATAGTATAGTATGTCGAAAAAAGTGAGAAAATAGTCATAGTATAGCATGTTGAAAAAAGTGATAAAGAGTCATAGTATAGCATGTCGAAAAAAGTGATAAAAGAGTCATAGTATAGTATGTCGAAAAAGTGATAAAATAGTCATAGAATAGTATGTCCAACAAAGTTATAAAAGAGTCATAGTATAGCTTGTCGGAAAAGGCATAATATAGTATGTTGAAAAAAGTGATTAAAAAGTCATAGTACAGTATGTAGAAAAAGTGAAAAAATAGTCATAGTATAGTATGTGCAACAAAGTGATGAAAGAGTCATAGTATAGCATGTCGGAAAAGGCATAATATAGTATGTTGAAAAAAGTGATTAAAAAGTCATAGTAAAGTATGTCGAAAAAAGTGATAAAAGTGTCATAGTATAGCATGTTGAAAAAAGTGATAAAGAGTCATAGTATAGCATGTCGATAAAGTGATAATAAAGTCATAGTATAGTATGTTGAAAAAAGTGAGAAAATAGTCATAGTATAGCATGACGAAAAAGTGATAATAAAGTCATAGTATAGTATGTCCAACAAAGTGATAAAAGAGTCATAGTATAGTATGTCGAAAAAAGTGATAAAAAATTCATAGTATAGTATGTCGAAAAAAGTGATAAAAGAGTCATAGTATAGTATGTTGAAAAAGTGATAAAAGAGTCATAGTATAGTATGTCGAAAAAGGGATAAAAGAGTCATAGTATAGCATGTCGAAAAAGTGATAATAAAGTCATAGAATAGTATGTCGAAAAAAGTGAGAAAATAGTCACAGTATAGCATGTTGAAAAAAGTGATAATATAGTCATAGTATAGAATGTTGAAAAAAGTGATAAAGAGTCATAGTATAGCATGTCGATAAAGTGATAATAAAGTCATAGTATAGTATGTTGAAAAAAGTGAGAAAATAGTCATAGTATAGCATGTCGAAAAAGTGATAATATAGTTATAGTATAGTATGTTGAAAAAAGTGAGAAAATAGTCATAGTATAGCATGTTGAAAAAAGTGATAAAAGAGTCATAGTATAGTATGTCGAAAAAAGGGATAAAAGAGTCATAGTATAGCATGTCAAAAAAGTGATAATATAGTTATAGTATAGTATGTTGAAAAAAGTGAGAAAATAGTCATAGTATAGCATGTTGAAAAAAGTGATAAAGAGTCATAGTATAGCATGTCGATAAAGTGATAATAAAGTCATAGTATAGTATGTTGAAAAAAGTGAGAAAATAGTCATAGTATAGCATGACGAAAAAGTGATAATAAAGTCATAGTATAGTATGTCCAACAAAGTGATAAAAGAGTCATAGTATAGTATGTCGAAAAAAGTGATAAAAAATTCATAGTATAGTATGTCGAAAAAAGTGATAAAAGAGTCATAGTATAGTATGTTGAAAAAGTGATAAAAGAGTCATAGTATAGTATGTCGAAAAAGGGATAAAAGAGTCATAGTATAGCATGTCGAAAAAGTGATAATAAAGTCATAGAATAGTATGTCGAAAAAAGTGAGAAAATAGTCACAGTATAGCATGTTGAAAAAAGTGATAAAGAGTCATAGTATAGCATGTCGAAAAAAGTGATGTAAGAGTCATAGTATAGTATGTCGAAAAAGTGATAATGAAGTCATAGTGTAGTATGTCGAAAAAGGGATAAAGAGTCATAGTATAGCATGTCGAAACAGTGATAATAAAGTCATAGTATAGTATGTCGAAAAAAGTGAGAAAATAGTCATAGTATAGCATGTTGAAAAAAGTGATAAAGAGTCATAGTATAGCATGTCGAAAAAAGTGATAAAAGAGTCATAGTATAGTATGTCGAAAAAGTGATAAAATAGTCATAGAATAGTATGTCCAACAAAGTTATAAAAGAGTCATAGTATAGCTTGTCGGAAAAGGCATAATATAGTATGTTGAAAAAAGTGATTAAA
Organism: Sander lucioperca; assembly: GCF_008315115.2. Classification (NCBI taxonomy): domain Eukaryota; kingdom Metazoa; phylum Chordata; class Actinopteri; order Perciformes; family Percidae; genus Sander; species Sander lucioperca. Next base: position 24,086,716 of record NC_050186.1, on the reverse strand, counting down.
AAGTCATAGTACAGTATGTAGAAAAAGTGAAAAAATAGTCATAGTATAGTATGTGCAACAAAGTGATGAAAGAGTCATAGTATAGCATGTCGGAAAAGGCATAATATAGTATGTTGAAAAAAGTGATTAAAAAGTCATAGTAAAGTATGTCGAAAAAAGTGATAAAAGTGTCATAGTATAGCATGTTGAAAAAAGTGATAAAGAGTCATAGTATAGCATGTCGATAAAGTGATAATAAAGTCATAGTATAGTATGTTGAAAAAAGTGAGAAAATAGTCATAGTATAGCATGACGAAAAAGTGATAATAAAGTCATAGTATAGTATGTCCAACAAAGTGATAAAGAGTCATAGTATAGTATGTCGAAAAAGTGATAAAAATTCATAGTATAGTATGTCGAAAAAGTGATAAAAGAGTCATAGTATAGTATGTTGAAAAAGTGATAAAAGAGTCATAGTATAGTATGTCGAAAAAGGGATAAAAGAGTCATAGTATAGCATGTCGAAAAAGTGATAATAAAGTCATAGAATAGTATGTCGAAAAAAGTGAGAAAATAGTCACAGTATAGCATGTTGAAAAAGTGATAAAGAGTCATAGTATAGCATGTCGAAAAAAGTGATGTAAGAGTCATAGTATAGTATGTCGAAAAAGTGATAATGAAGTCATAGTGTAGTATGTCGAAAAAAAGGGATAAAAGAGTCATAGTATGGCATGTCGAAAAGTGATAATAAAGTCATAGTATAGTATGTCGAAAAAAGTGAGAAAATAGTCATAGTATAGCATGTTGAAAAAAGTGATAAGAGTCATAGTATAGCATGTCGAAAAAAGTGATAAAAGAGTCATAGTATAGTATGTCGAAAAAGTGATAAAATAGTCATAGAATAGTATGTCCAACAAGTTATAAAAGAGTCATAGTATAGCTTGTCGGAAAAGGCATAATATAGTATGTTGAAAAAAGTGATTAAAAAGTCATAGTACAGTATGTAGAAAAAGTGAAAAAATAGTCATAGTATAGTATGTGCAACAAAGTGATGAAAGAGTCATAGTATAGCATGTCGGAAAAGGCATAATATAGTATGTTGAAAAAAGTGATTAAAAAGTCATAGTAAAGTATGTCGAAAAAAGTGATAAAAGTGTCATAGTATAGCATGTTGAAAAAAGTGATAAAGAGTCATAGTATAGCATGTCGATAAAGTGATAATAAAGTCATAGTATAGTATGTTGAAAAAAGTGAGAAAATAGTCATAGTATAGCATGACGAAAAAGTGATAATAAAGTCATAGTATAGTATGTCCAACAAAGTGATAAAAGAGTCATAGTATAGTATGTCGAAAAAAGTGATAAAAAATTCATAGTATAGTATGTCGAAAAAAGTGATAAAAGAGTCATAGTATAGTATGTTGAAAAAGTGATAAAAGAGTCATAGTATAGTATGTCGAAAAAGGGATAAAAGAGTCATAGTAGAGCATGTCGAAAAAGTGATAATAAAGTCATAGAATAGTATGTCGAAAAAAGTGAGAAAATAGTCACAGTATAGCATGTTGAAAAAAGTGATAAAGAGTCATAGTATAGCATGTCGAAAAAAGTGATGTAAGAGTCATAGTATAGTATGTCGAAAAAGTGATAATGAAGTCATAGTGTAGTATGTCGAAAAAAGGGATAAAAGAGTCATAGTATAGCATGTCGAAAAAGTGATAATAAAGTCATAGTATAGTATGTCGAAAAAAGTGAGAAAATAGTCATAGTATAGCATGTTGAAAAAAGTGATAAAGAGTCATAGTATAGCATGTCGAAAAAAGTGATAAAAGAGTCATAGTATAGTATGTCGAAAAAGTGATAAAATAGTCATAGAATAGTATGTCCAACAAAGTTATAAAAGAGTCATAGTATAGCTTGTCGGAAAAGGCATAATATAGTATGTTGAAAAAAGTGATTAAAAAGTCATAGTACAGTATGTAGAAAAAGTGAAAAAATAGTCATAGTATAGTATGTGCAACAAAGTGATGAAAGAGTCATAGTATAGCATGTCGGAAAAGGCATAATATAGTATGTTGAAAAAAGTGATTAAAAAGTCATAGTAAAGTATGTCGAAAAAGTGATAAAGTGTCATAGTATAGTATGTAGAAAAAGTGAAAAAATAGTCATAATATAGTATGTTGAAAAAAGTGATTAAAAAGTCATAGTATAGTATGTCGAAAAAGTGATAATGAAGTCAGAGTGTAGTATGTCGAAAAAAGGGATAAAAGAGTCATAGTATAGCATGTCGAAAAAAGTGATAAAAGAGTCATAGTATTGAATGTCGAAAAAGTGATAAAATAGTCATAGTATAGTATGTCCAACAACGTTATAAAAGAGTCATAGTATAGTATGTTGAAAAAAGTAATAAAAAGTCATAGTATAGTATGTCGAAAAAAGAGTCATAGTATAGTATGTCCAACAAAGTGATAAAAGAGTCATAGTATAGCATGTCGGAAAAGGCATAATATAGTAATTTGAAAAAAGTGATTAAAAAGTAATAGTATAGTATGTCGAAAAAAGTGATAAAATATTCATAGTATAGCATGTCGACAGAGGTATAGTATAGCATGTAGAAAAAAGTGATTAAAAAGTTATAGTATAGTATGTCGAAAAAAGTGATAAAAGAGTCATAGTATAGTATGTCGAAAAAATTGATAAAGGAGTCATACTATAGTATGTCGAAAAAAGTGATAAATTGTCATAGTATAGCATGTCGACAGAGGTATAGTATAGCATGTAGAAAAAAGTGATTAAAAAGTTATAGTATAGTATGTCGAAAAAAGTGATAAAAGAGTAATAGTATAGTATGTCGAGAAAAGTGATAAAAAAGTCATAGTATAGTATGTCGAAAAAAGAGTCATAGTATAGCATGTTGAAAAAAGTGATAAAGACTCATAGTATAGCATGTCGGAAAATGCATAATATAGTATGTTGAAAAAAGTGATTAAAAAGTAATAGTATAGTATGTCGAAAAAAGTGATAAAAGAGTCATAGTATAGTATGTCGAAAAAAGTGATAAGAAAGTCATAGTATAGTATGTCGAAAAAAAGTGAGAAAATAGTCATAGTATAGCATGTTGAAAAAAGTGATAAAAGAGTCATAGTATAGTATGTCGAAAAAAGTGATAAAAGAGTCATAGTATAGTATGTCGAAAAAAGTGATAAGAAAGTCATAGTATGGTATGTCGAAAAAAAGTGATAATATAGTTATAGTATAGTATGTTGAAAAAAGTGAGAAAAAAGTCATAGTATAGCATGTTGAAAAAAGTGATAAAGAGTCATAGTATAGCATGTCGATAAAGTGATAATAAAGTCATAGTATAGTATGTTGAAAAAAGTGAGAAAATAGTCATAGTATAGCATGTCGAAGAAGTGATAATAAATTCATAGTATAGTATGTCCAACAAAGTGATAAAAGAGTCATAGTATAGTATGTCGACAAAAGTGATAAAAAATTCATAGTATAGTATGTCGAAAAAAGTGATAAAAGAGTCATAGTATAGTATGTTGAAAAAAGTGATAAAAGAGTCATAGTATAGTATGTCGAAAAATGTGATAAAAGAGTCATACTATAGTATGTCGAAAAAAGTGATAAAATATTCATAGTATAGCATGTCGACAGAGGTATAATATAGCATGTAGAAAAAAGTGATTAAAAAGTTATAATATAGTATGTCGAAAAAAGTGATAAAGAGTCATAGTATAGTATGTCGAAAAAATTGATAAAAGAGTCATACTATAGTATGTCGAAAAAAGTGATAAATTGTCATAGTATAGCATGTCGACAGAGGTATAATAAAGCATGTAGAAAAAAGTTATTAAAAAGTTACAGTATAGTATGTCGAAAAAAGTGATAAAAGAGTAATAGTATAGTATGTTGAGAAAAGTGATAAAAAAGTCACAGTATAGTATGTCGAAATAAGAGTCATAGTATAGCATGTCGAAAAAAGTGATGTAAGAGTCATAGTATAGTATGACGAAAAGGTGATAATAAAGTCATAGTATAGTATGTCGAAAAAAGGGATAATAGAGTCATAGTATAGCATGTCGATAAAGTGATAATAAAGTCATAGTATAGTATGTCGAAAAAAGTGATAAAAGAGTCATAGTATTGTATGTCGAAAAAGTGATAAAATAGTCATAGTATAGTATGTCCAACAAAGGTATTTTTATAACTTTGTTGGACATACTATCCTATGACTATTTGTAGTATAGTATGTTGAAAAAAGTAATAAAAAGTCATAGTATAGTATGTCGAAAAAAAAAGTCATAGTATAGTATGTCGAAAAAAGTGATAAAAGAGTCATAGTATGTAGAAAAAGTGAAAAAATAGTCATAGGATAGTATTTCCAACAAAGTGATAATAGAGTCATAGTATAGCATGTCGGAAAAGGCATAATATAGTATGTTGAAAAAAGTGATTTAAAAGTAATAGTATAGTATATTGAAAAAAGTGATAAAAGAGTCATTGTATAGCATGTCGAAAAAGTGATAATAAAGTCATAGTATAGTATGTCGAAAAAAGGGATAATAGAGTCATAGTATAGCATGTCGATAAAGTGATAATAAAGTCATAGTATAGTATGTCGAAAAAAGTGATAAAAGAGTCATAGTATTGTATGTCGAAAAAGTGATAAAATAGTCATAGTATAGTATGTCCAACAAAGGTATTTTTATAACTTTGTTGGACATACTATCCTATGACTATTTGTAGTATAGTATGTTGAAAAAAGTAATAAAAAGTCATAGTATAGTATGTCGAAAAAAAAAGTCATAGTATAGTATGTCGAAAAAAGTGATAAAAGAGTCATAGTATGTAGAAAAAGTGAAAAAATAGTCATAGTATAGTATTTCCAACAAAGTGATAATAGAGTCATAGTATAGCATGTCGGAAAAGGCATAATAGAGTATGTTGAAAAAAGTGATTAAAAAGTAATAGTATAGTATGTCGAAAAAAGTGATAAAAGAGTCATTGTATAGCATGTCGAAAAAGTGACAATAAAGTCATA